>NW_023276807.1:273590876-273593376 GCF_003668045.3 Cricetulus griseus
CATGTTTGAAAACTATAACAGTGAGTCTTGAATGAATGTTTAGTCAAGGGTACACTTCCATTTATTTATTTATTTATTTATTTATTTATTTATTTATTTATTTATTTTGAGATTTAGTCTTACTCCACAGGCAGGTCTGGCTTAGAACTCATTGTGTAGCCCAGATTGACATTAAGCCAGAAGCACTCATCTTTCCTTAGTCTCCAGAGTGCTGGAGTTACAGACAGAAGCCCTTGCACCCAGTTTAGCACTGCCAATGTTAACTCCACTTTTCATCATTGCAGGCTGGGTTTACAGAAACTTTCCCATGACTCTTGTATTTGCTTCTTGTGTGCTCCTCATTGGTATATTTGATGTAGGGAATATTGCTTCCCCCACATTAAAACACACACACACACACACACACACACACACACACACACTACAGAGAGAGAGAGAGAGAGAGAGAGAGAGAGAGAGAGAGAGAGAGAGAAAGATACACTATGCTGAGATCTCCTCATTTATACCTGTTGCTGTGTGTTCACCAGCTCTTGAGAAGTCATTAATCTTGTATGACTTATGCACTGTTCTCCTGTATTAATTTCTCCCAAATTAAACATTTTTAGCTAATATTGAATCCTCTTGGGAAAAAATTGAAAAAGAAAACACATGCATACCCAGATGGTTCAGGAGAGTGAGCATTCATCTTGAGCCAGACAGTGTTCTTCCACCTTGGTACTTCCTGTTCAAGGGCAATGCCTGTGATCTCAGAGCCAGTCATGCCCACGACACTACCCTTTAACCCATATGGATGAATAAATGACTCATTGTAGAAGCTTTCAAATAGCTGAAATCCAGGGTTGACATATTGGGGAATGAAATCTAAATTCACATGGTCATCCTCAAGAACTTCATAAAGCCAAGTATTGCAAGCATACCAGACATTTTGGTGCAGATCACAGACTGTATCCTCCTCTGCCCCATGAAGAAATAGCAATGGCATAGAAAGATAGCACTGCCATAGAACAAAAGTGGAAAGAGCTTAGAGGACTAAAAATGTAGATTGAAGTTTCTGTCCGACTTGGTCCTTCAGCTGTTCAGTCCCAAATAAACACAGAGAGGCTTATATTAATTATAAGATGTTTGGCCCATTGTTTAGGCTTATTACTAACAAGCTCTTACAATTTAAATTAACCCACAATTCTTATCTATTGGCATGAGACCTTGTCTCAGTAAGGCATTCTCATCTTACTTCCTCTGCCTCTGACTGGCGACTGCATCTCTGCCTTCCTCTTACCAGAATTCTAGTCTGGTAGCCATGCCTATACTTCTTGTCTGGCTACTGACAAATAAGTGTTTTATTAAGCCAATATGAGTGACAAATGTTTACAATTTACAAGAACATTATCTCACATCATAAAGACTTACTGAATAAAATAGACCCAGTAAGAAATAGAAAGGCTTAATGGCAAAATTCCCAACATGATTTTTTCCTAGGTGACTAGCATTTTCAATTTATTAAACAGCATTGAGGAACCAGCAGCATGACTCCGTGGGAAATGGCATTTGCTACGAAGTCTTACATTATTTAAATTCCTGGAACCCATATTAATGAAAAAAATAACAGATTCTTTTCAAGTTGGACTCTGACCTCCGTGTGTTCATTGTGGTATACACACCTGCACCCCACCAAATAAATGTAATTTAAAATATGAATAAAAATAGCATTAAGCCCTCCATAATTAGTATAATTTATTTTGTTAGTAATTGGAACAGATTCTGGTTCTAAAAACCTCTTCTTAATAACTCATGGCCATCTTTAAGCTCTTTGATGCCACTTTCCCCAACCCAAGACAGGATCTTTCTGTAGTTCTAGTTGATCTGTAATTCCCTATGAAAATCAAGCTGGCCTTGACCTCAGAGATCTGCCTGCCTGTGCGGCTGCATCCCCAGTGCTGGGATTAATGATGTGTGCTATCATACCTGAATCTTCTTTGTTAATGTTGCCATGTAAATGAACTTCAGGCAGAAAATAACCATTACAAGGTTTAAGCATGTGCTCCGAGTTCAGCTTGACAATGTTATCTCTATGTAGTCCTTCTTTTCTCCTTGTAACTTTCTCCAAGGTTTCTGCTTCTTTTGGTCTTCTCTGGGTTGGATAGGTTCTTCTCTGTGGTGGGGGAGGATTCTCCCTGACTGTGAATGCCTGTGGGTCACAGCCACAGGGATTTAACGGCATTCTCATCTACTAGATGTTTATAGTTTTAAGAACTTCCAAGAATAAGTAAAACTTTTCCTCCTTTAACAATTCCTTCAGTTTTACTGTTAAGAATGTCAACTAGCCTACAAATGGTAGTGTGTCCTGCACTGTGTGTCCTTACAGATCTAACAGTCCCTAAACTAAATCTCTTGCCTGTGTCCATGTATTTTAAAGTCACTTGCTCCTATAAAGCAGCAAAATGAATTGTACTTTAAACGTTAAAGATTTTGTTTCAAACATAGTTACTTATGCATACATTTC
>NW_023276807.1:273598376-273765234 GCF_003668045.3 Cricetulus griseus
AACAAAATTTTCACATACACTTAAATACATGGATAGACAACTGCTTAAGGTTTACAGCTCTGTATGTTATCAGTAGCAACATCTAAATCAAAATAAATATAATTATCATGTATGTATCTTAGAAATGAAATATTTATGCTACTCCATAATTAGTTGATTATGTGAATTTACTTAAACACAGTGTTAAAAAGTATTGAAATCATTTTCATTGTAATTTCCCTAAAACACAATGAAATAGAAAGAAACATAGTTATTCTGTTTGACAATGAGTGGATTGAAGCTAAGTAGTAAGTTCCAAGTCTGCAGGTGTCATATAAGTTCCTAATACAGTGCTCTGGACTCCAGAGGTGTTGTTTAAAAATAGCTTAATCCTTTACTATGTTAATTTGTTAAACAATACAAACTAAATGCAGTTTTTATTTGTTTGTTATAAAGACAATCTTGAAAATTATTGTTTGGTTAAACAGTAGTACTTTTCTGGTTGCATAGTAATTGTGATTCTTAGTTGTAGCAAAATAAATAATTGTTTTTTTAGAAATACATGTGGCTATTTATTCTATCCTGTGCCATAAATTACACTCTTGGAGCAGAATGTGCATATAAATCTTTATTTCTACTTCTTAACTGGGAGATAAAGAGATCTGGATGAATGAAAATAGGTTTAGTAAAAATAAGGCCAAACAATTCATATTCTTTAGAAAAATTGTTCTATGAGGCCCTCCTACTGGGAGCATAAGAAAGTCTCTTCTTGCTCACACCAGTTGTGGTAATTTAGATGGCTCTTTCTTATACATTTTGCTCTTGTGTTATAAACTTCTCCCATTTATCAAATCCCTTGAATTGACTTCTATAACTGAAAATACATCATCTGTCTGCAGTCATTGTTATTCAGTGTCTGCAGTGTCTGCTGTCTTTGAGCATCAATAGCTTGTCGTCCTTGTATCACAGTCCCCTGTGCTTTCTGCCTGGCTTCCTTGCCCCTTGTTTCTCTTTTTCCTATCTTAGTTACTGAAGCCTTCATAAACACATACCTCTATGTGAAATGGTGAAAAAAGTAAGAAAAATGGTGCACACTAATTACTTTATTTCATATTCTGTCGTCTAGAAAATGGATATGCTATCCTCATTTTTATCAATTAGGATGCTTTAATTAATGAATTAATCAAGTTTTCCCTACCCTGGGAACAAACATTCAAAGAGTAATAGCATGCCACATTCTCACCATCTGTCCATTTTTCAACTGAAGTTATAATTTATCTCTTTTACCAGAAAACCACAGCTTCAGATTTTCAGATTTTCATCTTCATTTGTCAGAGTTGCATTCATGAAACATATTGTTGTTGTTGTTGTTTATGAGACAGGGCCTCTCTATAACCCTGGGTATCCTGGGGACCACGCTGGCCTTGAACTCAGAGATCCTGGGGCCTCTGCTTCCCAAATGCTGGCATTAAAGGGGTGTGCTACCACAGCCTGACACTTTGTTTTCCTATGTGATTGTTTTTTTATGTTGTGTTGTTTGGGGGCCATTGAATCGTTCATTTTGAAATCCATGTTTAGAGATGTGTTATTTATTTGGAACAGAAAGTTACAATATTAGAAGTCCTCAAAATTTTCAATTAAGCACCATACCACATGTAGTGACTTTGATTGCATTTATTCTGTGGCTTAATTAAGAGTAATGCTGTCAGTTAGCAGCAGTAGGAAATTTACTGAGTGGCCAAGTGGCAAGGGTTTGTGTGTGCTCCTGCCAGAACACTTAGAGGGAACAAATAGGGTCCAGTGTGCTCTATTTGAGTTCTCTGGAGAATTGATGTGCAATGCAAGCAACTGCTCATGGGCATTGGAATGGCAAACATACGATGAACAGTGCCATTTCTAATCTAGTCTCTATGAACTATAGTCAAGGATGAGGAAGAAACAGTTCTGCTAAACAAACTTCTTAGTTCTTCTTTATCAGAAGAAATGGTTCTGTACTTAACACTTCCAGTGTTTATCAGTAGCTAAGAAATGAACAGGAAGTGGTGATTGTAGTCAGAAGGCAAAATCTGGATTCTGTCATATTATAACAAACAATACTGATAGTAAATCAATTTTGGACTCCTGGGAAGCTTCTGTGCAATGCTGAGCACACTACTTGTGATATTATTTTGTGTTTCATATGTTCTGTTACCATGCAGTGATCTATACAGTAGTATCCAGGAAGAAAATAGCCTGCTTATTATTTTTTTTGTACTCAGAAGAACCTCAGTAGTAATCTTTAAGCTATGCATGTGTCCTATATTTTATGAAACCACGGGAATATAATTGTTATTTATTGTAATGTTATTAAAGACACTTCAGAAAGGAAAAGATTAAGACCTAACAAGAACTATAGAAGGTATGTTCACCCTCCTTCCTATGTTTTCATAAAGTACTTGAATTTCTCTTTTAGGATGTTGTGTAATCTCACAAAGATGGTCAAAGGAATAGGGCTTCAGAACTGGTTGTCTATTTGCAAGATCTGATAAATTCACTATTGGCTCTCTCAGTCATACAATAAAGCATCATTTACTAAAATGAAGGCATAATATATGTACCTAACAGTGAAGTGCTGAAAAGTGTGGAAAGGATCCACATTAATACAAGAAAAAGTGTTTATTCAGGGACTCACTTTCCCAGATAACACTTATATATGTTCTTTATTCTCTGTCTTTTCTTTCACATTGTCTTTCCCCCAACTATTTTAATATTAAACAACAGAGAGGAAAAGAAGTTATTGGGGAACACATTTTCATCATTTTAAGTATAGTGTAAAACACTTCCTTAGGTCCCATTGCTATGATGAGAATGCCAGACAGAAGAACCTAAGGGAGGAGGAATTTATTTCTACAGCTCCATCTATGATAGAGAGATGCCATGGTGGAGCCAAGCAGTTCACTGCATGTTGATCCAGGAAGTGGGGAAAGTGACTGCTGTGGCTAAGATAGCTTTCTTCTTTGTCCCTTTTATTTGTATCTCAGCCCACAGAATATTTGAGGCATGTCTTCCCTATTCGTTTTCCCTGGAAACATCTCACAAACACATCTGTCTGTGCGGCTCACCAACCTTCTCTGTAATTTTCGGAGTCAAGTGAACAATGAAGATGAACCATCACAAATAACTTTAGTAAACAAATATCAAACCCAACAGTTTGAATTACCTGAGAGCTTCTTAATCCATAGCTCCTAAATTTATATCACTACCAGGTGAGACAGTTATTATTTTCTGTAAGTGTTCAAGCCACTCTTCTTGTTTAAATGTTTTATCTATAGCAAAAGAATATTTTGTATCAAAGACAGGAATTGATTCAAATAAATAGACTTTTATTATATTTCAAATCATTTTTATTTGGTAAATTGAAAACCTGTGAAATTCTTTGGCTAAGGAAAATTTCTAGGAAAGATTGTAGCAAATGCTGTCAAAACTTATTTGAAATGAAAATAGAAAATTGGACAGTAATTCAATTCCAATTTCTTTAAGCAAGCTTAAAATGAAATGTGTGACAACCATGACCACTTTGTTACTATATTTACATATTTATTTGTATGAAAATACTAAAATCATAGTAGGGGCTGGATTGTGGTTCTCTGGCAACTGTTTCTCATATTTTTTTTTTAGTGTAAATGGGCAGGATAGTTATTTTCAGAGGGGTAAAAATCTCATCTAATTATCAGTCTTGGTCTTGGGGACATTCCAGCCTCAATAGATGTTCTCTTTAATAGAAAGTCAATGAGGCAGAGGGTACCATCTCTTTGTCTAAGTTTTAGGTCATTCAGGTGTTCAGAACCCTATGATTCCCTTCCTTGGATACACACAGCACAGTGTTATTAAAAATTAATATAGCCTAGTCATTGTGTTTGTTTGGCAAAATGAATTCAGAAATTCAGTAGACCATGTATTCTATAGCACACACAACAGATGAATCATATGTTCATAGTTTTGCTGTTTGCCATATCAACCAATTTAGCATTTATTGATCACCTAACCTTTTATTTCTGTGCTAAATCAGAAGTGAGGCATTGAGGTCTAGTAGGTTCATGTTCCTTTTTGTAAAGTAAGTTTTATTGAAAAGAGTCATTGTCTTGTTTACATAAAGTTGCTACCTCTGTGCTATAATGCAGTGTTTAATGACCCTTCTGTGGATGGAATAACCATTCCATAGGGACCACCTAAGACTGTTCTGTATATTAGACATTTATATAATAATTCACAACTATAGCATAATTACAGTTATGAAGTAGCAAAAAAAATAATTTTATGGTTGTGATCACTACAACATGAGAAACTGTATTAAAGGATTGTGGTGTTAGAAAGGTTGAGTGCCAATGCTATAATGGTAAACTTCAATAGTTGGCACAGAAAACATATAATTCATAAGTTCTGAAATAATTCCTATTTAGACTAGTATAGGAAAAATTTACCATGCCCTGTGTTAAGATTTTGTGACAAATGACAAATGGCAAATGATAAATACAAAGTATTGAGTGAAACTTTGAAGATGAATCAGAAGTAACAGGCATGGTATATATTAGAACAAACATACAATCTATGGGTCTGGTAATTGTCTTAGGGTCTTGCTAATAAGAAAAATGCTCATTGTGATTTTGGTCTAATGTTGTCATGGAAACACCAAGATTCTGACTCATTACTTTGTTACTAAAATACCAAAGGTTACCAGAGAGAAGTCCAGAGGGATTGCAGTCTTAAGGTCATACTAGTAAATAAGGTTTTGGAAGGATGATAGATTGGCATAGAGTGTGATATAGTGCATGCTGACAGTGCCCTATTCTGCTCACTAGTGATGGTGACTCCAGGTTCTCACTGGGGATTCCTGAAAACATTGTCTGCAGGCTTCAATTTCCAGTTTGGGTAAGAAACAACAAAAACAAAACTGGGTCACACTGCCAGTACTGCGTCTTTCCTACATAAGTATTGTATAACCTAGCTAACCAACTTGCAAACCTAATGGTGTTTACTTCAGAGGAGGCAGGAACAAGAGAGAAGGACTGTGGGCACTATGGTGCCCTCTAAGAGCACATGTCCTCTATCACCTACTGCTTGCTTAGCCCCAGACAGATTTCTTTTTTTAATTTTAACATTTGCGGAGAGGGGAGGCCTCAATTTTGTTCTCTCTCAAAAGATTATTCTATGAACTGGTACTTCCTTTCCTCTAAGATGTTGTTATAACAATTAAAATAATGCCTGTGAAATTTCTTTGCAAACTTCAGATCAGTAGTGGAATTGTAAGGAATTACAAGGGTGCAAGCTCATGAACTACCCATGATCTCAAGACATGGAATTCCACAGAGGAAAGAAGATCAATGTTCTTTCATTCACACATTCATCTTTCTGCCATCACATGTGTGTTTATTAGTGTCCTACTAGGTGCTGAGACACTGAGTATAAAAAATATGTATGGCAACAGATGTTATAGACCTTCTAGTGTGCATTGTGCAAGGAAATTCAAACAGAAAGTAAGTAATTGGAGTAATCTACATCACATGACCAGGTGGACGTAGAATTAGGGAATTGCTCTAGAAAGAGTTACTGGGGAACTTCCCTGCAGGTCCTATTTGAAGGGAACCAAAGGAGACCCAAGGGGAGATAGCCAGAGGCTAAAACAAAATATGTTTTGCAAAAATTTTATACTTGGGTGATGGAAAATTGTTGGAAGATTTCTAAGTGGTGTGGACTTTGTCTGAAAAGAATTCATAAAGGTCCTCTTAAGGTACCAGGTCAGCTGGTTTGCTAAGTCTGCTATGCTTCCTTGCCATTGAGGACTTTTAGAGTTCCCTTGGCTACTGAACTATGTATGCACCTCTGCTAAGAATCATGGTTCTGCAGAGTTGTGCTGTGGGTACAAGATGGCAGCACAGGGGTGATGCTAAATTGTTTACTCTATTTCCTGTTGAACTGCTGAGGCATAGGATTGACTGAAAGTTGCATAGGATTTAACATCTTGTGGGGGCTTTTTCTTATGCTCCATTGAATATGTAGGGAAAAAATAAGTCAGGGGAATAGGAGAAAAAAGAGGAAGGGGACCAGGGAAGGGAGGGAGAAAGGGGAGAACAAAAACAGAGATATAGCAAAGTGAAGAGAACTATGAACAATGAACAGCCAAGCCCATTCTAACCCTGACAACAAGTATGATGATATTTCACTCAATACAGAAGATGATGTTATTGTTTTCCAGAAAAACACTTTGGACTCTTTTCCACTAATAATTTTAGAACTGTGAAAGTATGTGAAGGAATGTGCTTAAGCATTCCTCCTCTGAAATAGACATGGTTAATAGTCATTAGTAATGTTTTGTTTGCTCCTATATGCACACATACACAAGCTGATGTCTGTTTCTGTGTTGGTTTCCTTCTCTTCATATTTTCTCAAGCTGTGAATAGGGACATAATTTCTCTTTGTTAATAAAACTAAGATTTTGTGGATAATTCTGTGTGAAGCCTACTTTGAGCACATTCTCCATTATTTAATCAAAGATATGACCAGCTGTCCACCACAATCAATCCACCTGGGGATTTTCCCATCCTACTCTTTGCATTTGGTTAGCTGCTTGCCTCAGGTTATGTCAGATTCTTAGATATGCTTTTCTTGGTGTGTTTTTGTAGACACCAGGAGACACTACAGAAAAGTGATCCCCATTGCTTATGGGAGCAGTTAACCTACTTAGAGCTGGTTGTAGTATCAGTGCACATTGTTCAAAGGCTACCTGGGACAGTACAAGGAAGAAAATATCCCAGAGGAACCCTGATTGTCCTCAGATGCCTTCCCAAAACCCTCTCCATGCTCATGGTCTCCTGGATTTTTCTATTTCCACGACACCACCTTCCCTCTTAGTTGTAGTGGATTGTTTCTGGTATAACTCTAGATAACCTATACATGAGATTCCAATGGATGTGAAATTATTAGAAACAAATTTGGTAGTAGTAACAGAAATGTGTTGTCTCATAATTCTAGAGACTGTGAATGAGAAATTAAGAGATCTCACTTCTTTCAGAGTGGAAGCTAACTCCCGGCCTCTGTTTTCTTTCTTTCTATTTTTTTCTAGCTTTAGTTGGTTTCTAGTGTTCATTGATGGATGGCAGAATTACTCCAACTTTGACTTTTGTTGTTACTGGGTTGCTTTCCATGCCTATATTGTCATAAACCTCTGTCCCAATTCCTTCTTATTACAAAGACACCATCATAGCCCTTAGACCACAATAAGTTCAGTCTTGTTCATCTCCAAGCCCTTAACTGATTACATCTTCAAATACAATTTATAAATAAGATTAGAATTTGTATTGAGTGGGCATACAAATTCTGGGAGATATATTCTACAACCTATAATGGGGAAAGGTGTATTTTGATTTACAGTTCTGGGGCAATACAGCCCATTATGACAAGGAAGACATAGTGGCCAGAACATGAGGTTGGGGTTAATTTTGTGTGGCCAGTCTAGATGTAGAGAGAGAACAGGAACTCGGCTGGGGTATAAATCCTCAAAGCATGGCATAATTCCTCTAGCCAGGCTCTAAGTTTTAAAAGTTTTTACAGCCTTCTCAAACAGCAGCACCCAGTATGGACCCAGTGTTCCAACATATTAATCTCCTGGAGACTTTTCACATTCAATTCTCAACACATGCTAAGGTGAGAGTAGGATTCTACATTTTTAAACAGACCTACAGGGTAATTATCGAACATCTAGATGTTCATGTAAAGATGATTGTTTCATGATATTGGCCTTTCATTATCTTTAATTGCTCAATCCTTTGTATATGATTAAACCTTCATGGATATTTTCCTGTCTGCTGATCTATGACAGCATTCCTTGACCCTAATAATTTGTATTGGAATTGACAAGGAATTTTTTTTGGTTTATTGAGACAGGGTTTCTCTGTGTAGCTTTGGAGCCTATCCTGGCACTCCCTCTGTAGACCAGACTGGCCTTGAACTCACAGAGATCCACCTGCCTCTGCCTTCTGAGTGCTGGGATTAAAGGTGTGTACCAACAACACTGGCTGAATTTTTTATATCCTATATCAAAGATTCTTAACTTGGAATTTGTGAAACGTTAGAGAATGTACATCAGAAATGAAAGACTCAAACATGGAACAAATATATCACAGGTCCTTTAATTATATGTCCTGAGACTTATATGTCACACTAAGCTTTTCCTTTTTCTTTTTTTGGCAAAACAAAATTTTTTTATTTAAAAATATTTTTCAACTTACATACTAGTCCTGGTTCTCTTCCCTCCCTTCTCCTACCCCCCCTCCTGCCACCTAACTCCTACCAGCTCCTCCAACTGTCACCCACATTCAGAGGACTTGGTTCTGTCTCACGCAGGATCCCCAGCTGTCAGTCAAGAGTCCAGGAGCTCCCACTAACCTTGGCCAGCTGTCTCTGTAGTTTTCCCAATCATGATCTTGTCCTTCCTTGCTCATGTAGTGATCCACAGCCAAGCCCTGGGCTTGTAGTGCAGATGGACTCATGGGTAATGAACCCTACATTAGCAGCTTGTTGTGTTGTTAATTAACCCAATAGTTACTTTCTGGACTTATATGTATTTGTTCAACTTGTGTGCATTTACTTATTTATTCATTTTGATACACTTAATTGTAATGGAAATAAAAGTCAAGAGGAACTCTCTGAAATTATATTGGATATGTAATTTGGGTGGTTATTATTTTACCTCTTTGCATAGACTCTTATACTTTCTAATTGAAGCCAAGGGTTTGGTTTCTATGCTGTAAACTGGTTACAGCAAGGGAAATGATATTTTGTGCCTGATAGATATAGAAAGCATCCAGAAGTTATCACTAAAGGTAATTCAGTGCTGAGGATTGATGATACCAAATTATCCTAATATGAAGCCCAGTTGTGGAGATCTAAAGAATTGTTATTTTATTATGACCTAAAAGAACTACCTTCCTTGATTATATTTTAATTGTCATTAATTACAATACTCAGCACATACAAAATAGCACAGCATCTATTTTAATTCAGAATGAAAGTGACAGAATTCCAATAGAGGTAACCATAAACAAAAGATGATTTATATTATTCATCTAACACATGAGTGGAGAGGGATATAAATAACTTCCAATCATTCTTCCTAGTCCTTTCCATCACGCTTATATGCATATTGCCCATACTTAACAGTGCCTGACACACATGTTTCTACTCTGTTGGAAATTGATTTTACTCTGGCTTGCAACATATTGGTATTTCTGTAAGGGCAGGGAATGGAATCTAGCAAACCTTCGGGTTATATTTTCCAAGAAAGATAAGAGGTTCTTCCTTGGGAGCTCAAAAAGGAAAACAAAAACTAAAATGAATTAGTAGACAGCACTGATTTCAAAAACTTGGACCAAAATTTGGACCAATTTTGAAACAATAAATCAGTCTATAGCCATACAACCCTCAACGTGCCCAATGTTGTCTGATCTTGAAATCAATAAATTGTGTCCAGACTGAGGGATAGTGAAATCCTAAACTCACTGTTCCTGGCAATTAGGTCAGAGCAGTTAGATGTAAGATCATGTGATTTCAAAGAACACCTCTGAGCAGAAGAATAGTTTGTACTTGTGGGAAGTACACTGAAATCATACTGTTCTTGAGAATCTTTGATCTCATGAAGTACCCACCTTCCTTTGGTATAAGGAGAATGATTTGTAACTTGTTATGAGATTTATAAGAAGAGGGGAATTTTAACCAATTAATTAATCAAAGTTCAATCCCTAGTGACTGGGGTAGACAGAATAATAGCCCTCCAAAGATGCCTGTGTGTGTAGATCTGTAATATATTGGACTTAATGGCAAGGAGCAACTGTGATTTTTGTCAAGAGGTTATACTGGGTTACTAAATTGGTCCAATGTAATGGAAATTGTATATGTGTGCAGAAAAGGAGAAATGTGTGTCATAATGACAACATGAAGAGATCTCAACGTTCTCTTGGTGAATTTGAAGACAAAAGAAGAAACTAAGGGAGGCAGAAATGTCACTAAGGTGTTTTTTGTTTGTTTGGTTGGTTGGTTGGTTTTCTTTTTGAGATAGGGTTTCTCTGTGTAGCTTTGTAGACCAAGCTGTGTAACTTTGTAGATTAGGCTGTAATAAGTTGTAAAAGTCAAGAAGTCAAAGGCTAGAGAGATGGCTTGGTGGGTAAGAATGCTTTCTGCAGAAGCACAAGGGTCTTAATTCAAATCCTTGCCCCCATATGAAGAGGGCCGGAAGGACAGGAGGACAGTTGTGTTTGCTGGCAGATAATCTTCTTCCAGATTCAGTAAGAGACCCTACCTCAAAGGAGTAAGGCAAGTTGTGATAGAAGAAGATTCTAGCAAGCCTCCTCTGACTTCTGCACATGCAGAGAGCCTGTGGAACCCCACTCACCTCACAATTAATTGATAAAATAAAAATAAGGAGCCAGATTCACCCCTTGATCTCCAGAGCAGATACAGGCCTGACTAGGTCCTGATGTTGTCTCACTGGGACTAGTTTTATCTTCCAATTTGGAGAACTTAAGACAATTCATTTGTATTGCTTTGTCACAAAGATTATAGTAACTTGTGACAGTAGCAGGAAACAAGTACAATGACCATTAGACTCCATCTTTCATACAATCTCCAGATGATAAATGGATTTTTTTCTCAACAAATAGTATGTTTAAAAAAATTCTTTTATAGCAATGTGGAAAAGAATGGTGTTGAAAAGATGATTTGTTTTATTATTAATATTAAACATTGAGGAATACATGTGTAGATTAACTGGGGTATAATTTCATCTTGATTTCTCCTTGAGTTTTTTTTAAATTAATAGAAACTGTTTTTTTTGTTTCTTTTTTTTATTATTAAATTATTAATATTTTCACATGTACTTTCCCTCTCCCTCTCCCTCCCCCACCCCCATTCCTTCTCCCCCACCTCCAACCTACCCCCCACCCCATCCACCCGCCACTCCCCAGGCAGGGTAGGGCCCCCAACCAGGGCTCCACCAAGTCCACCAAATCTTCCTGTGCTGGGCCTAGGCCCCTCCCCATGTGGTTTTTAAACACTACTTTATATCTTACTTTTCACTTATTGGATGCTGTAATATAGTCATGACCTTTTTTTTTTTTTTTTTTTTTTTTTTTTTGGTTTTTCGAGACAGGATTTCTCTGTGGCTTTGGAAGCTATCCTGGAACTAGCTCTTGTAGACCAGGCTGTTCTCGAACTCACAGAGATTCACCTGCCTCTGCCTCCCGAGTGCTGGGATTAAAGGCATGTGCCACCAACGCCCGGTGACCTTTGTTTTTAATAGTTTCATTTTAAGGTATTTTGACCAAGCATAATATACATTATTACCATCATTGAAACCATTATTTTATTTAAATTGTCCATGAACATAATTACAAGATTTCAGCACTGTCTGAATTTTTCTTGTTTCTGGAAGTCTGGGTTGCACACAGCTGAGTGCACATCTTTCTCTCAACTGTGTTATGGGTTGAATGAACATGGAATTTCCTCCACAGACTCCTGTGCTTGAATACCAGTTTCAGACTAGTATTGCTATTTGGTGTTGAACTTTGCTAATATGATGCATGGCTGGCAAAGGTGGGTTTTGGGACATTTTTTCCTTTAATTCCTCTCATATGCTACATTCCTACTGCAGTTCCCCTCCCTCCACTCCTTCAAGCCCCCCTCATTTCTCCTCTCCCCCAGATCCACTTCTCTTCCAGTTGCCTTTTTTAAAAAAGGAATAAGTCCCCATGGGATATCCAGTGAACATGGCCTAACAAGTTGCATAAGACTAGGCACAAATCCGCATATCCAGGCTGGATGAGGCAACCCACTATGAGGAAAAGGCAAAAGAGTCAGAGACATCCCCTACTCGCACTGGACATGGTTTTAAGGGTTATAGCTCAACCACACTTACACTTCTACCTCTTTTCCTTATGTGGGGAGCTTCCACTGTATGCTTCAGCTGCTAAAAAACTCTACCAAGCATTCTCCATAATGATGGTTTGAAACCATGAGTCAAAATAACTTGTCCCACCCTGTACAATAAAGGAACTTCTAGAGGCATCACCATCCCTGATTTCAAGTTCTACTATAGAGCCATAGTCCTGAAAACAGTTTGGTATTGGCACAAAAATAAGCAGATTGACCAATGGAATCGAATTGAAAACCCTGATATTAACCTACATACCTACAAACAAAGACCTGATTTTTGACAAAGAAGCTAAAGTTATACAATGGAAAGAAAAAAAGCATCTTCAACAAATGCTGTTGGCATAACTGGATTTGGACGTGTAGAAGATTGCAGTTAGATCCATATCTATAGACATGCACAAAACTTAAATCCAAATAGATCAAAGACCTCAACATAAATTCAGCCACAATGAACCTCCTAGAAGAGAAGGTAGGTGGTACCCTGGAACAAATTGGTACAGGAGACTACTTTCTGAACATAACACCAGTAGCCCAAACATTGAGATCCATAATTAATAATTGGGACCTCCTGAAATTGAGAAGCTTCTGTAAAGCAAAGGACACAGTCAGCAAGACAGAACACCAGCCCACAGAATGGGAAAAGATATTCACCAACCCCACATCTGACAGAGGGCTGATCACCAAAATATACAATGCAAAAGTGACTTTGTCTTTTTAAATGCTGAACTATTTTGGGGACTGTATCCAAAGTATAGAAGAGTGAGTTTCTTCATCTTGACCGCCACTGACTTCCCAATAATATGGCCATCCAAGCATCTGTCAGGGTGGGACAGGTGATGTGCCTCAGGCTTTCTTGGTCTCTGTTCCAGCTGAAGTATATCTGTAGCTGTGAGCACCTTCCATCCTGACATAATGGTGATGCTATTATCAAGCCTGGGGCTGAGCTTTGGACAGAAAAACATCTCTGATACCTTTGTTCAGGTGAGTGTCTATAGCCCAGGCATCCTTCCACACCATGAACATGTTAGGAGTGGAGATATTTGTCATATTATCAGCTTCCAAAAACACTTTTAAAAGTCCAGAAGTATTTAGCCTTGGACTTCAGCATGTCTGTTTTGTGGGTTATACAGAATGTTCTTTCTTAGCTGTATCCCTTGCAAATATCCGACAAAGATGAGGCATGGATTTGAGTCTCAGATTCACACTCCACAAAAGCTAAACTTTTATTTTTAAAAATGCAGAGCTAAAGAACTCCTAAGTTTTTTTTTCTCACTTAAAAAAGGATAAGGAAGCTGATCCAGCCAGGATCTCCACTAAGCCTGTAGTGAGCCTTGCATACTCATTGAAATGAGTTCCCACATTTGAACATCTTCCTTCCAACTTTTAAAAAGCTCTTGTCCATCTCTTCATAAGACCTTTGCAACAAGAGGCTTCCAGACTTCGTGCATTGAAATAAAGATAATTCAAAAAAGAAAGCTGCTTCAATTCTTTAAAACTCTTTGGACTTCTCTTGGGAAAAGATGGATCTTTATCTTAGCTAAAGGGAATGAGTATGTCAGCGATGACAAATTAAGCTTTGAAGGGGATAATTGAAATAAGGAAGTAGGAAAGTTAGGCAGCTTATCCCCCAAATCCTGGATCAGACAAAAATAAGACAGAGGCAGCATAGACTTCAGTGTGGATGTGTGCCCTCAGGTCAAGGGTTGAGCTTAGATGCAAGCAAAGCAATAGAACTAAGACAAATGAGAGGGAATGTTTGCATTTGTTGATAATGTGGTATGCAAACAAACAAGCAGAGATTATGGTTTTGTTTATTGGTTTTTCTTTAATTGTACAATTTCTAAGTGTTTACTATGTTTATTGTTGATTGAATTAGTCTTTTCTCATGCACAATATAAGAAGTTGTATGATTAAATTTTTTCTTGTATAATTCTTTTTGTATGAGATTTAAGATTTACTAAGTATTTAATATTTAATGAGTACTTATTTGGTGCTAGGCACTGTGTTAAGGGTTTGGCAAACCTCATTTAATACTTATCAGTGGTATCATGAACTTCCTTCAACAGCTAACCATGACAATCGTCTGTCTGTCTCTCTATCTAAATTCAACCATTTATTTCTATTTTTATCAATACTAAGTTTCTTATTGCACACTTCTTTCTACATAGAATATTCACTGGTATCTTGTAGATGCTCCTGGAAGTTAAATTTCATGAAGATAATGAGATGGTTCAATCTGTAAAGTGCTTGCTAAGCAAGTATAAGGAACTTATTCAGATCCCTTATGCACTTACAAGGCTGGCCTGGTGGAGTGGCTCTATAATCCCAGTGCTAAGGATGTAGAGAATCAATAATCTCAAAGTTCAATTAAAGACCTCATCTCAGAATTCAGAGAGGTATTGAGATGCATACACATGACTATGTACATATACATATAACTAAATAAATAACTTCACATGAATGTATAATCACATTCATGATGATGAGTTACTGTAATTACTTTTGGCATGGGGGCCACAAATTTATTATGCCACTAAACCTATGAACACTTAATTTTTTCATACATACTTATGTTACTTATGCTTGTTCTTCTTAGAGTTCATCCCATGAGTAGTGATGTTTCTGCTGTAATTCTAGATTTAAGGGCCTAGAAAACACTTTTCTCAGAGTCAAGAGTTGTAACCCTTCAACAGGTGACCACATGCATGTTCAGATGAATTCTTTATTATTACTATTGAGAATATAATTTGATTATAGCATTTCTCCCTTCTTTTTCCTACCTCCTAACCCTTTCATATACACTTTTCTGCTGTCCTACAAGTTCATATATGGCCTCCCTTTTTTCACTAATTGTTATGTCACACACACATACATATGTGTATATATACATATGTATATATGTGTGTAATAACCATATGTAATCCATATGTGGCTATATAAAAATAACCTATATGTAACATATCTATATGTATGTATAACCTTATCTTTTCAATTTTACCTTTAAGTAAAAAACAGTTGCAACAATGGAAAATCCATTTTACATCTGTTCATGGTAATGACTTTATGGGGTGATTCAGCCTTAAAATCATCCTAGAGTTGGTTTTGCAGAGTGACAACAAAATGGCCCAGTTAGAACTTAACTGCCCAGGTATCTTCTTCCTACAGACAAATTTTACCTAACCATGTTTTAATTAGCAAGAATCTATGAATAATTTTATTTTTAATAAGAGATTTAGTTATTTTTTCCTAATTGTCCAGTCATAACAACTTCCCTTAGTGAAGGCAGACACTATTACATCCTGGATTGCATTCCCTGGCTCACAACTCCTCCTTAGGTGAACATTTATATTCTATGCTCCAGTAACTACAGTTCAATTTATTTCCTCTGCTCTGAGCCTTAAAATGTGCACATGAAAGCATCTTAACAGCTCATAGCTCTAAATGAAACGAAATGATCGTCTATAGAAAGGAACGAGGGGGCCTTGCACACAGATTTACCTGGTGATCTCGGGTTGAATGTAAATGAGCTTAGTTTAAGAGGGAGTCAGGGCACATCTGTGCATTTCCTTAGTCCAATCCCGACTCACCATTCATGGTCCCTCTGTATGTTATTCCTGTGGAATCACGGTTTTTACTCAGCTAATCCGGAGAGCCTAGTATCAGAGACTTTTTCCTTTTATTGTTCTGGTCTCTGCAGCCAGCTGTCATCACCCACAGATTCTCTTTGAGGACATGTGTTTGGAAGGGAAGGGGGGTCTCTTCATCAGAAGGCTTCAAGTGAACTGAATTGTTAGCTTAGATCAGGACAGGGCTGTTAGTCTACATTTTTGCAGGGTGGATAAAGATATTTTTTATGTTAATAATGTCCACATGCTAACCCTATCTTCCTTGCTTATGGAAGATCTGTATGCATAGCATTCCAGGGAGAGAAGAAGCAATTGGATTACTCAAAGATGATACTCAATGATGATACATTGTCAATGCCTAACAGGTCCCTACTATTAGATACACACCGAGGTAAAGACAGCATATTTACTTTTAAAGCAAGAAGCCTCTTCAGGTGATGCTATTGCAGCCTGGTGGTCAGTTTTCATGTTTTACCAGGGGAAAGGTTGTAGATTTAATCATCATATCTGATAGAGGACTGGTATCCTAATGTGATGGAAACAAGTCTAGTGATGATGGCCCTGCTGTGTATAAGACTGGCTTAGAAGATACTCTGGACACAGATTTTAGACATCAAAGAACCGCTTGATAATAAATGTCTGATTATGGGCCTCAGAATGAACTTAATTTAGCTTTTCATTCTCAGTGAAACCAGCTAGCCAGTACCAAAACAGAAGATAGGTTTGATATCAGAGTACATTACTTCCTATGGAAATGAGTTACCTGAGCATGGATAGTTTTATAACTGTACTGTACTGTGAAAGTTCGTCTGACCCAACTCTTTTGTAAACAAAAGCAAGAACTAAGCTGTGTTGGGCATTTGCAATGTGCTAGACACTGACACATAGTACTAAAGACTTCATATAAATTTGGAATAATCCCAAAATGTAAAAGAAAGGTGAGGTCCAAACTATCATCGTTTATTTAATTGTTTCATGGGATGTATTTGATCATGACGCCCTCCAATGGCTCACAGATCCTTCCCACTTCCCTACTCACCCAATTCATGCCCCACTCTTAAAAAAACAAAAAAACAGTAAGAGAAGATAAAACAAAACAAAACACCCTCTGGCCCCTCCAAAGAAACATGGGTTTTGTTTGTTGACCAACCACTCCAGGGCATAAGTACTGCCCTGAAGTGTGATTTATGTGTCCACTGAGACTCCATTAGAGAAAACTGATTCTCCCTTTGCAAGTGGATATCAATTGCTGGGATTCCATGTGGCTTAAATAAAGTTGGTATTTGTGTATTTGATGCTTTTATATTTAAAAAGAAATTACCTTTTGTTTGTTTGTATATTTTCTTTAATTATCAGAGGGGTCAGGAAGTATAACAGATGATTTTCTGTCATTAGAAAGTATTTCACATTGGTATTTATAACTGACCCTGGGAGATACATAATTAGTTTTAAAAAGTATAGGTAACAAAAACTCAAATCCTGAAAATAGAACTAATTATTTTTATCATGCTTTATATATTAATTTAGTCGATAATTATTTTCTTATGAGTGTAAATAAAGCTTAATGATGTCTGTCAGCTTTAGTAATACCAACCTAAAAAAGTTAATTTGAACTAGAGTATTTGGCCAATTAATAACAGACTTTGGAAAGATGTACAAATTTGGTTAATTTAACATAACTATGATAAAAGCTTACATTACTTTTCTACTTCTGATAAGAAAAAAATTATTCTGTCTCATGCTTATGGGGTTCCATAGTAAGTTGGATCCATTGTGTTTAGGTCTCTGGTAGGACAGCATCAAGGATAATTTGACAAAAGAAAACTCACCTTGTGACATGAATGTTAAAGGAAGTATCAAGATGCAGGTCCTGTAACCCAGGTACCACAACCCACTCTGAGGGTGAATACCTATGATCTAATGATGTCCCACTAGGCTCCACTTCCCAATAGTGCCACTTTGAGGACCAAGCCTTGTGCACATGGACCTCTGATACAGGTCCAGTAGGTTGAGATGGAAATTGGTGAGTTTCAAACCTGCCTAGGCAATTTAGACCTCATCTCAAAATAAATAGTACAAAGAGGACTGGGAAATGTAGCTGTGATAGGAAATGTTTGTTCTCAGTGCCATGGATAAAAAGGAAAAAAAATCAAAACTACAACAGATACTAATTTATTTGAAGATAACAGTTGTGTTTCAGTGGGCCATAGTGAAGAATCAATCATGTAAAGCTGACCTGTCTTTGAGAGCACTGTGTCTGGAGGAATAATTCAGTAGCACATCCTGTCCTTCGTGTACTTAAGAAACTAGCTGTAACCCCTAGCTTTGCAAAAACAAAACAAAACAGGATCAAAGAGAAACCTCATGATTAATTAAATGGACCTCTTAATACAGGAAGCCTGGTCCTTTCCTTTATCTTCAAATCATCACTCTGTCACGTTTCTGTGACAATGGCCCTGCCATGTCACAATCCATTGTGAGTTTCCATGCTTTGTAAAGATTTCCTAAGTACAAAACAAAGTTATGAGGAGGATACCTGGTGTCCTGTTATCACTCCCTGACTTATTTATGTGGGTTCTGGATTCTGAACTCAGCTTCTTGTGCATATGCAGCAAGCCCCTGAGCTACATCTCTATCACTAATACCTCTTCTTTTTAGAAACCATTTTTAGAAATTTCTAAACTTCAAAAAATTTAAAATACAGAAAAAGTTTAGAGGCAAGCAATTTTCTAGCTAAGTGTTCTCCAACAATCACATGAATTTATTACTTAGAGAAAGGCTGTCTTGATCACCTATGGAAGACTATGGGTTTCTCGGCTCACCTGCTTCATAGCTGAAGGCTTCTCCATAGGTCACTCAACCTTTTAGAGCCTACTCATCTTATCTGCAGAGGAGGAAAAAGTGCTTCAGGATGAAATGAGGATTAACACCAGAATTTTTAATTTTTTTTATATTTTAATTAGAAAGAAAATTATTTTACATGTCAATCCCAGGTCCTGCTCCCTCTCCTCCTCCCCTGCCCCCCCCAACTAACACCCTAACTATCTCATGCCCTTTTGGCTCCCCAGCAAGGGCCTTTCATAGAGGGTCTTCAAAGTCTCTCATATTTTTTTGGGATAGGGCCTAGGCAAACCCCCTTGTGTTTAGGCTCAGGGAGTATTCGTCCATGTGGGATGGACTCCCAAAGTCGATTCCTATGCTAGGGATAAGTACTGATCCACTAAAAGAGTGCCCATAGATTTCCAAGATCTCCTCACTGACACCCACATTCAGGGGGTCTGGACCAGTCCCATGCTGGTTTCCCAGCAATCAGTCTGGGGACCAAGAACTCTCCATGTTCAGGTCAGCTGTTTCTGTGGGTTTCACCAGCCTGGTATGGACCCCTTTGCTCATCAGTCCTCCTCCTCTGCAACTGGATTTCAGTTCAGTTCAAGCTGTATGTGTCTACTTATACTTCCACCAGCTGCTGGATGAAGGCTATACAATGGCATATGAATTAGTCATCAATCTCATTATCAGGAGAAGGCATTTAAGGTAGCCTCTCCTCTGTTGCTTAGATTATTAGTTGGTGTCATCTTTGTACATCTCCAGACATTTCCCTAGTGCCTGATTTCTTTTTAAACCTATAATGTCTCCCTCTATTATATTATCTCTTATTTTGCTCTCCTCTGTTCTTCCCCCAGCTCAACTTCCCTGCCCCATAATGTCTTCCTCACCCCTCTTTTTCTCCCCTTCTCATTCTCCTAGTTCACTCTCTCCTCCCCCCATGCTCCCAATTTGCTCAGGAGATCCTGTCTCTTTCCCCTTCTCAAGGGGACCATGTATGTCTCACTTAGGGTCCTCCTTGTTTACTAGCTTTTCTGGCAGTGTGAATTGTAGGCTGGTAATCCTTTACTCTATGTCTAAAATCCACATAGAGTGAGTACATACCATGTTTGTCTTGTTGTGACTGTCTTGGGTTACCTCACTCAGAATGATTTCTTCTAGTTCCATCCATTTGCCTTCAAATTTCAAGATTCCATTGTTACACCCCCCCTTCCCTGAGTAGTACTCCATTGTGTAAATATACCACATTTTCTCTATCCATTTTTCAGCTGAGGGGCATCTAGGTTGTTTCCAGGTTCTGGCTATTATAAATAATGCTGCAATGAACATTGTTGAAAAGATGTTCTTGTTGTATAAATGTGCTTCTTTTGGGTATATGCCTAAGAGTGGAATTGCTGGATCTTGTGGTAGACTGATTCCCATTTTCCTGAGGAAGCACCATACTGATTTACAAAGTGGCTGTACAAGTTGGCACTCCCACCAGCAGTCAAGGAGTGTACCCCTTTCTCCACATCCTCTCCAGCATAAACTGTCATTGGTGTTTTTGACTTTAGTCATTCTGACAGGAATAAGATAGTATCTCAGAGTTGTTTTGATTTGTATTTCCCTGAGGGCTAAAGAAGTTGAACACTTTCTTATGTGTCTTTTAGCCATTTTAGATTCCTCTATAGAGAATTGTCTATTTAGTCCTGTACTTTACTTTTTAATTGGATTATTTGGTGTTTTGGAAACTAGCATCTTGAGTTTGTAAATTTTGGAGATCAGCCCTCTGTCAGATGTGGGGTTGGTGAATATCTTTTCCCAATCTGTGGCTGTTGTTTTGTCTTGCTGACTCTGTCCTTTGCCTTACAGAAGCTTCTCAGTTTCAGGAGGTCCCATTAATTAATTGTGGATCTCTGTCTGCTACTGGTGTTATATTCAGGAAGCAGTCTCCTGTACCAATTCGTTCAAGGGTATTTCCTACTTTCTCTTCTAATAAGTTCAGTGTGGCTGGGTTTATGTTGAGGTCTTTGATCCATTTGGACTTAAATTTTGTTTATGGCAATAGACATGGATCTATCTGCATCTTCTACATGCCAGCATCCAGTTATGCCAGCACCATTTGTTGAAGATGCTTTCTTTATTCCATTATATAGCTTTAACTTTGTCAAAAATCAGGTGTTCATAGGTGTGTAGGTTAATAACATGGTTTTCAACGCATTCCATTGTTCTACATGTCTATTTTTGTTCCAATACCAAGCTGTTTTCAGGATTATAGCTCTATAGTAGAGCTTGAAATCAGGGATGGTGATGCCTCCAGAAGTTCTTTCATTGTACAGGGTTGTTTTGGCTATCCTGGGTCTTCATGTTTAGTTTAGAATTGTTTAGAATTTAAAGTTCAGAATTGTTTTTTCAAGGTCTGTAAGAATTGTGCTGGTATTTTGATGGGGATTGCATTGAATCTGTATATTGATTTTGGCAAGATTGCCATTTTTACTATGTTGGTCCTACCTATCCAAGAACATGGGAGATCCTTCCATTTTCTGGTATCTTCTTTAATTTCTTTCTTTAAAGAATCAGAATTCATATGATACAGGTCTTTCAGTTTTTTGGTTAGCATTACCCCAAGGTATTTTATGTTGTTTGTGACAATTGTAAAGGGTGATTTTTCTCTGATTTCTTTCTCCACGAATATATCATCTGTATATAGTAGGGCTACTGATTTTTTATTTTTTAGTTAATCTTGTATCCTGCCACTTTGCTGAAAGTGTTTATAAGCTGTAGGAGTTCCCTGGTAGAGTTTTTTGGTTCACTTATGTAGACTATCACATCATCTACAAACAGTGAAAGCTTGACTTCTTCGTTTCCAATTTGTATCCCCTTGGTCCCCTTTTCTTGTCTTATTGCTCTATCGAGAACTTCAAGGACAATATAGAAGAGATATGGAGAGAGTGGACAGCATTGCCTTGTTCCTGATTTTAGAGGAACAGCTTTGAGTTTCCCTGCATTTAGTTTGATGTTGGCTGTTGGCTTACCGTGTATTTTTTATTATGTTCAGGTATATTCCTGTTATTCCTGATTTCTCCAGGACCTTTATCATGAAGGGAAGTTGGATTTTGTCAAAGGCTTTTTCAGCATCTAGTGAGATGATCATGTGGTTTTTCTTCTTCAGTTGGTTTATATAGTGGATTACATTGATAGATTTTCAAATGTTGAACCAACCATGCATCCCAGAGATGAAGCCTACTTGATCATGGTGGATGATTTTTCTGATATGTTCTTGGATTCGGTTTGCTAGTATTTTATTGAGTATTTTTGCATCTATGTTCATGAGGGATATTGGTCTGCAATTCTCTTTCTTAGTTGTGTCTTTGTGTGGTTTGGGTACCAAGGTAATTGTAGCCTCATATAAAGAGTTTGGCAATGACCCTTCTGCTTCTATTGTGTGGAACAATTTGAGGAGTATTGGTATTAGCTCTTCTTTGAATTTCTGGTAGAACTCTGCAGTGAAGCCATCTGGTCCTGGGCTTTTTTTGGTTGGGAGACTTTTGATGATTCCCATTATTTCCGTAGAGGTTATAGGTCTGTTTAAGTTGCTTATCTGTCCTTGATTCAGTTTTGTTAAGTGATATCTGTCCATTTCCTTTATATTTTTCAATTTTGTGGAGTACAGGTTTTCAAAGTATGACCTGATGATTCTCTGGATTTCCTCAGTGTCTGTTGTTATGTCCCCCTTTTCATTTCTGATTTTGTTAATTTGCATGTTCTCTCTCTGCCTTTTGGTTAATTTGGATAAAGGTTTGTCTATCTTGTTACTTTTCTCGAAGAACCAACTCATTGTTACATTGATTCTTTGAATTGTTTTCTTTGGTTTGACTTTATTGATTTTTGCCCTCTGTTTGATTATTTCCTGGTGTCTACTCCTCCTGGGTGAATTTGGTTCCATTTGTTCTAGAGCTTTTAGCTGTGATGCCAACTCTCTTGTGTGACTATTCTCTAGTTTCTTCAAGTGAGCACTTAGAACCATGAACTTTCCTCTTAGTACTGCTTTCAATGTGTCCCATAAGTTTGGGTATGTTTTGTCTTCATTTTCATTGAATTCTAGGAAGTCTTTAATTTCTTTCTTTATTTCTTCCTTGACCCAGGAATGGTGCAATTTCGTGTTGTTCAATTTCCATGAGTTGCAATTTTTGAATTGTAACTTTAAAGCATGGTGGTCTGATTAGACACCGGGGAGTATTCCAATTTTTTAGTTGAGGTTTGCTATGCTGCTGAGTATGTGGTCAATTTTTGAGAAGGTTCCATGTGATGCTGAAAAGAAGGTATATTCTTTTATGTTTGGATGGATACTTCTATATATATACTTCTATATATATACTTCTGTACTTCTATAGATGTCTGGTAATCACAATTGGGTCATAATTTCTGTTAGTTCCTTTGTCTCTTTGTTAGGTTTCTGCTGGTGGTCCTCCTGATTAGTAGTGAGAGTGGGGTGTTGGAGTCTCCCACTATAACTGTGTGAGGTCTTATTTGTGATTTGAATTTTAATAATGTTTCTTTTAAAAATGTTGGCGCCTTTGTATTTGGGGCATAGATGCTTAGAATTGACATTTCTTCCTTATGGATTTTTCCTGTGATGAATATGAAATGACCTTCTTCATCTCTTTTGATTGATTTTAGTTTGAAGTCTAATTTGTTAGATACTAGGATAGCTACCTCAACTCGTTTCTTGGGTCCATTTGATTGGAATGTCTTATCCCAACCCTTTACTCTGAGGTAATTGTCTTTGATTTGAGGTGTGTTTCTTGTATGCAGCAGAAGGATGGATCCTGTCTTCGTATCCATTCTGTTAGCCTTTTTATAGATGAGTTAAGACCATTAATATTGAGGGGAATTAAGGACCATTGAGTGCTTATTCTTGTTTGTTTTTGATTTGTTGTTGGTAGTGTTATTATATGTGGATTTACCCTGTTTTTTTTTTCTTTTGAGTTTTTGTAAAGTGGGATATCAATTGCCTATGTTTTTTTGAATGTAGTTAATTTCCTTAGGTTGGAGTTTTACTTCCAGTACTTTCTATAGGCCTGGATTAGGGGTTACATATTGTTTAAATCTGGTTTTGTCTTGGAATATCTTGATTTCTCCATTTATAGTGATTTAAAGCTTTGCTGGGTATAGTAGTTTGTGCTGGCATCCTAGTCCTCTTAGAGTTGGTAGAATATCCATCCAGGTCATTCTGGTTTTCAGAGTTTCCATGGAGAAGTCTGGTGTAATTCTGATAGGTTTGCCTTTATATGTTACTTGGCCTTTTTCCTTTGTTGCTCTTAATATTCTTTCTTTATTCTGTACATTTGGTGTTTTCATTATTATGTGGCAAGGAGACTTTCTTTTGTGGGTCACTCTATGTCGTGTTCTGTAGGCTTCTTGTATTTTCATTGGCATGTCTTTCTTTAGGTTGGAAAGTTTTCTTCTATGATTGTGTTGAATATGTTTTCTGTACCTTTGAGTTGGGTTTCTTCACCTTCTTCTAAACCTATTATCCTTAGATTTGGTCTTTTCACAGTGTCCCATATTTCCTGGATATTTTGTATTAAGGATTTGTTGGACTTAAGATTTTCTTTGCTCGATGAATTTATTTCCTCTAGTTTATCTTCAAATTCTGAGATTCTGTCTTCCATCTCTTGTATTCTGTTGATTATGCTTGCATCTGTGGTTCCTGATTGTTTACTCAGCTTTTCCACTTCCAGCATTCCCTCAGTTTGTGTTTTCTTTATTGTCTCTATTTCAGTTTTCACGTCCTGAACTGTTTCCTTCAGCTGTTTAATTGTATTTCCTTGGTTTTCCTTGATTTCTTGCATCTTTTGGTTTGTCTTTTCTTCCATTTCTCAGAAGGATATTCTTATTTCATTTCTTAGAGTCTCTATCATCTGCTTGAAGTTGTTTTTAAGGTTGCTTTCCTCTGCTTCATCTGTTTTGGGATGTTCAGGTCTTGCTGGTGTTGAGTCCCTAGACTCTGGTGCTGTCATATTTTTTTCCTGTTGTTGGATGTGTTCTTATATTGTCGTCTTCCCATCTCTTCTTCCAGTGGGTGCAGGTGGTGTCTCTTCCTTTCCTGGTGTATATGGTTCCGAGGTTCTCTTCTGGTGGGTGCAATTGGCTCTGATAGTCAGATGGGTCTCAAGGTGAGTGCAGCCAGGCCTGAGGCACTAGGGACTAGTGCAGAGATGTCAGCAGATTCTGGGTTGATTAGTCCTCAGGGGCAGAGTCAGACCTGCCTGCAGACCCCAGGATGGGATTCCTCAGAGTGAGCAGGCAGAAGTTGGGCCCAAGATAGGGGCTGAAGCAGCTCCAACGCCAGAATTTTCTATGTCGTTAATCCCCATGAAATGTTTCAGACTTTGTTTCCTGTTCGTGCCTCTCAATGTTAAGCTTGAGTTGCAAGCCTTCATTCAAATTTACGTTTTTGGCTTTGCTTTCTAGTTGTACAACCACTGGATTCAGAACTTGCACATTGAGCATTATTGAGCATAAAGCAGAGGGACTCTACACAAGGTTTCGTTAGGGCTCCCTCCTGGTGTGCATTCCCTGTCGTTGGATATAGATTGTAATAATATCATACAGAATGTTTGCACTGCCAAAACCCTCTGACTTCCATCTTCTAATTCTTCCCATTCCTGACATCTTTCTGATCTTCTCAATGCCTCCATATTTTTATCCATTATACCTTGGCATATAGGTGGAACCATGAAACTGAAAGCTTTTTAGATCAGCTTTTCTCTTTTAATATGCATTCAGGCATGCCTGATGCATGTTCATTCGCTTTGAGCATTCAATACTATTTGCATTTCCTGGATGTATGTACTCATTTTTTCCATTCTCCTAAGAAAGAAGCAACTGTTTTCTTCTATAATATAATACCTATGAATAAATTTGTTATTAACAATCTATGTGAGAACATTTTCTAGAGTCAGAAAATTTCAGCTCCTTTGGGTAAACACAAAGGAACATGGATTGTGGGTAGCATAGTGCACACAGTTTCCTAAACAGCAGCAACTGACTGCCTTTCAAGGTGGTTGTGTTAGTTTGTATTCATATGCACAGTACTCATATGTGCCATGGTACCTGTGACATCCAGTTTTCGGCAATGTTAGTGTCAGGAATATCGGGCACTTGAATATATGGTAATCATACCTTGTTTTAATTTGTATTTCCTAGATTATATGACATGGCTTCAATTTTGTTAGTTTTTTTGTCATATGTATATTTTCTTTGATGTACAGTCATGATGTTTGAGCCTCATTTTTTCCCTTAATCAAGGTTTAAGTGTTCATTAAGTATTCTTGATGTGTCTTCTCAGAGACCTCTTTAACATGTGTATACTACTAATTTCTGTTTTCTCTTTGTAATATTTTCTTAGCATGTCAATTTTTTTTATAATTAGTATATGTGGGAAACTGTTTTTGCAGGGCTATATTCAGGGCCAGCCAATTTACCCAGGAATCATCCAGAGGAGTGTGGACTAAGACAGACTAGCTAAAGGCATTAAAGGAAAAGACAGAGACACAGGATAGATGTCAGGAGGGCATTTCAGCGCATACTGAACTCTGTTTATTCTTCAACCTTCTTCAGTACCCAACAAAAAGTGGAGATAATGACACAATACTCCTTTTTAAATTTTTAAAATTTAAATTAGAAACAATATTGTTTTACATGTCAATCCCCATTCCCTCTCCCTCCCCTCCTCTCCTGCCCCCAACTAACACCCTACCTATCCAATACAATTTCTGATCCCCAGGGAGAGTGAGGCCTTCCATGGGAGGGAATCTTCAGAGTCTGTCATATCCTTTGGGATAGGGCCTAGACCCTCCCCTGTGTGTCTAGGCTGAGGGAGTATCCCTCTTTGTGAAATGGGGTCCCAAAGTCCATTCCTACACTAGGAATAAGTACTGATCTACTATAAGAGGCCCTATATATTTCCGAGGCCTCCTCACTGACACCTACATTTATGGGGTCTGGATCAGTTCCATGCTGGTTTCCCAGTGATCAGTCTGGGGGCCAACAGCTCCCTGTTATTCAGGTCAGCTGCTTCTGTGGGTTTCACCAGCTTGGTATGGACTCCTTTGCTCATCAGTCCTCCTTCTCTGCAACTGGATTCCAGTTCAGTTCAGTTTTTAGCTGTGGGTATCTGCTTCTACTTCCATCAGATGCTGGATAAAGGCTCTAGGATGGTATATAAATTAGTCAACAATCTCCTTATCAGGAGAAGGCATTTAAGGTAGCCTCTTTACTGTTGCTTTGATGGTTAGTTGGTGTCATCCTTGTAGATCTCTGGACATTTCCCTAGTCCCCGATTTTGCTTTAAACCCATACTGTTTCTCTCTTTGATGGTATTTCCTATTTTACTCTCCTCTATTCTTCCCCCTATAAAACCTTCCTGCTCCTTTAGGTCTTCCTCACCCCTCCTCTTCTCCCTTTCTCATTCTCTTAGTTCTCTCCTCCACCCCGCTCCCAATTTGCTCAGGAGATCTTGTCCCTTTCCCCTGCTCCAGGGGACCATGTATGTCTCTTTTAGGGTCGTCATTGTCTGCTGAGCTGCCTTTGAGAACTCAGAGTTTTCTTTTTGGGCTTTGAAGTCTGGGTTTTTAGACTTTTATTAATTTTCCCCTTTCACATACCATGTTTGTCTTTTTGTGCCTGGGTTATGTCACTCATAATAGTTTCTTCTAGTTCCATCCATTTGCCTGCAAGTTTCAAGATTCCATTGCTTTTTTTTTCCCACTGAGTAGTATTCCATTGTGTAAATGTACCTCATTTTCCTTACCCATTCTTCAGTTGAGGGGCATCTAGGTTGCTTCCAGGTTCAGCCTATTACAAATAATGATGCTATGAACATAGTTGAACAGATGTCCTTGTTGTATGAATGTGTTTCCTTTGGGTCTATGCCCAGGAGAAGAATTGCCAGATCTTGTGGTAGGCTGATTCCTATTTTCCTGAGGAATCACCACAATGATTTCCAAAGTGGCTGTATGAGTTGGCACTCCCACCAGCAGTGGAGGAGTATTCCACTTTCTGTGGATTCTCTCCAGCAAAAGTTATCATTGGTGTTTTTGATTTTAGCCATTCTGACTGGAGTAAGATGATATCTCAGAATTGTTTTGATTTGCATTTCCCTGATGGTTAAGGATGTTGAACACTTTCTTATGTGACTTTCAGCCATTTTAGATTCCTCTATTGAGAATTGTCTAGTTAGTTCTGTACCCCACTTTTTAATTGGATTATTTGGTGTTTTGGAAACTAGCTTCTTGAGTTCTTTGTAAATTTTGGAGATCAGCCCTGTTTTCGATATGGGGTTGGTGAATATCTTTTCCCAATCTGTGGGCTGTTGTTTTGTCTTGTTGACTGCGTTCTTTGCCTTACAGAAGCTTCTCAGTTTCACTAGGTCCCTTTTATTATTTCCCTGATGGTTAAGGATGTTGAACACTTTCTTATGTGTCTTTCAGCCATTTTAGATTCCCTAGTGAAGACTCCTAGTAATGCTAGTAATTGGAGATCCAGAGCCTGAACTGGCTACCTTCCATAGCTAGACGAAGCTTCTAGTATTGGGACTGAAATATCAACCCATACACAACACCTTCAACCTACACTCTGTCCTGTCTTCAAGATATGCTAGGGTAATAATGGCACAGAACTTGTGGGAAGCACAAGAAAAACAGTGGCAACCAGCACATTGCCTGAGCAGGAAAAAAAATAACTGCTACTGGATTGGTGAGAGATCTTTGCAAAGGGCATTCCTCCTACAAGATGCAAGGTATCGGGCCACATTGTGCATACTATTTGTGTTAAGCATTATGGTAATCCTATCTGCCATTATTATTTTTTCTCAAAATATGTGGAAGAAAATAAAGTTTACTACAAGCTATTTAATACTGGAAGAGGTTTCTTTCAGTTGTGCCATGGAATGACAACTCATTAAATAGTGAATATAAGTAAAAAAGATTATGTTAAAAAGCTCAGAAAATCAATTAAAATATTATTAACTTAATCTTCCTAATCCCAATGTTTTTCTCAATAAGCATAGTCATTTAACCCACAGAGACTATTTTTTTCATCATAATTGTTCTTATTTCACACAAAGTTGGTTGAAAATATCTTTATAGAAAGCAAAAATTTTCATCTAAAAATATCCTCTTATGCATAGCTCTTGGTATTATTTAACTAAGTTTATTGGAGTAGATGGAATCCAGTTTTGGTGTTTGAAATCAGAAGATGATAGACTTCAGTGAGATGAGGGTGATGGATAAGTTTGGACCGCTTGAAGAAATGTTCATTCAGTATCTCACCATGATAATTTGGCAGATCAATGGTATTTGGGTTGCTATTGATGCTGTAAATGAAAGCTGCACAGGAGACAAGATCAATGCCTCATATTTGACGTTTGGAATGAGGAGATTTGCTGGAAGGAAGAGAATAATTTGAGAGACATACAAAGTAAGATAATTTCCTATTGAGATTAGAAAGGCCACACTAAAAATAAGAGGAAAATGTATGAAGTCCTCTGGTAGTCATTTAGGATATTTATCTCAAATACTTTATTCCTTCCTTCCTTCCTTAGCAAGTGTTTATCAGCACTTGATCTATACCAAGTCTCAAATGGGAATATAGGCAGAAAATAGGAAATAAGTCTCCTCTTATAAAATGCTTGTGGTTCAATGTGGAAAACAATCAGTAAAAAAGGGATCACTTTTTGGAAATCATTAATGCACGGACAAAGTTTTAATCCCAAAGATGGGGAGAGAAAGACCAGTGACCAAAATCATCATGGCCAAATTAATTAAAACAAGCAATTAATTAAAGCAAGCAATTAATCAAAGCAAACATTTTTATTTATGTGTACTGGCTGCCTCTTCTTAAGGCAGGGTTTGAGAGATCAGCATTAGATACAGGAAGATAAGGCTTTTATAGATCAAGGATAAGGGATTTCGAAATGCGAGATTTGGTGGGCAAAATAGCTGGGGTTGCAGAAGCAGGACATAACAAAATGAATGGTCATAATAAAGTACCCATAACAACCTTTGAAACAAAGGTAGCCTTGCAAGATATTCATTATAACTTTTTGAAACAAAGACATGTTACAAGGTTGTCCTAAGGTATCCATAACAACAGTTGGCCATGATAGCAGGTGGTCATAATAACCTTTTGAAACAAAGGCATTGTTGCCGTTTCCTGGGACAGGTAGTACAGAGCCATTTGGAGTTAAAGCTACAGATGGGGCCTCACCCAATTCTTGAGAAACAGAGTTTTAATCATAAGCAGGAATGAACATAGTTTATCTTTACTATAAGATGGCCTTTATGCCTTGGATGGAGGTGGATTGGTTTATCAGAAGACAGATGGGAAGAAGAGTTTGAGTGCTGGTGACTTAAAGCAGGCAGAGGTGGTAGATGTCAAAGGGAGGAGTCAGAGGGGATGATCAGAAAATAGCTGGTGAGTATCTTATGTTTGATAGGAGACCACTGAAAACTAAAGATAAAGATACACAAATATCCTTTGAAACATAAGGAAACAATGTGTGTATTCCTGTTGTTTTGTTGCTTTTATATAAGTTGCTTTATAGGCAGGAATATATATATAATAATTTTAGTTTAATTTAACCAGATATACTGGTAAAATATTATGTAGCCAGAAGAAAATAGAAATGTACAACTAACTGAGGTATTTCATACCAATTTTGTGGAATTTTTGATGAAAATTTTTATCTAAATTATCAATTCTTTAATACATCTAAGATTTTATTAAGCTTTTGTGACATAAAATATTTTGTGGAGGAAAATATTAGTCATCAGCTTATTCTCATCCCTGTTCCTCCTATAAACTAAAAACAAAACAAACAAAAGAAAACAAAACATGTTTACTATCTGAATACATTAAATAGGCAAATAAAAGTCAAAACAGCATCCATTTCAAGAGAAATGATCTCTTTGATCTCTTCAAAGTGAGACTCCAAATTGTTGATAAACAAATAGGTCATGTGAGTTCTAACAATAGTCCATATACGTATCATAATGGGATAAAAAATGATCAGTCTCAAAGCACATAAATGGGATACAAATTTGTCATTTGTTCAAAGGGTTAGACTTATGTGTAATGTGACCCTGTGTCAACAGATATGTGGAGTAAATGTGGTAGGAAAAGATGATATTTTAAAATCTGAATATACTCAAAGAGTAAGTAGACAGGGGTCTCTTTAACTGTGTGAATATCTTTTATGGTGGGCAGATTAAGTTGGTCCTGGAGGTAATTTTCCTCTCATGTGTGGAACTAAAAATCCAGACTACATCCTGTTTTACCATTTATATCTACTATAGGTCAACAAGTATCTAAAGAAAACATAGGGGGCGGGGGAAAGATTATTTGCCTGGCAAGCACCACAAAATGAACCTCTCTGTGATTTAAATAACTTATTTTCCTATGTGCTTTTAGAAAATAAAAACCGTGAAGAATTCTAAGTATTAAAATTGACAAAAACTCCCTACCTGTTCAAGAGACCATCTTTGATGCATTCCTTCCATTTTATTCTTGTGCACAATACAGTTTGAAAATGTCAGAGTGTATTCTACTTTTTCAGTTTGTCCTAAATGTCAGCCATGAAATTGACAATGGCCACCCAGAATAGAATAATTCTGGGATCTAGAAATATGATTTTGAGCAATCTTTTGAAGATAGTTTTCAGAGAGTAAGGGCTTCTTTCTGCAAGAGTCCAGGAGAATCACCTGTTCCTTTTGTCATCAGATACACAGCAAAGAGTGGGAATGTATTACCATTTTATGTTATGATTCATTTCAAGAAGACTGCAACAGAAAATTACATGACTTATTCTTTCACCAGGACTAATGGGGTACTTTTACTAAGTATACAATTTTTATATTCATTAAAAGCCTTTTCAAATATCTATAAATTATCTACTTATAAGTTTATTACTGATATTCCCTTGGAATTGTTTTTATAATACTGGACTATTTTAAACTAATTAGAGCCTTTAAATGACTTTGAAGGTGCTGTCCTCTATTACAACTCTTAAGGGTATTTCCTTACTTGAAAATCTCAGGTGGCCTACACAGAAATAAAAAAGTTATACCATAGAAGATGATTGTCTCTTACTCTCAGTGTGTAACAAAGTGTTTACTATGCTTCCCAGCTTGGCAGTGTGTCCTTGGTACCTCTGAATTTTCCAATATTGAGTTGATGTATCTTATATTGAAAGCATGCCATGTGTTTAGCTCCCAAAGACTTTGCCTACCGCTTTGATATTTTTTGATAGATTATTATATCAAAAATATTTTGAGAGAATTTAATTAGATAAATTTCATGTGTGATACAATGAGGTAATCACATCCAACTAATTATGAGATTAACTCTTTGCTAAAACTTAAGTCTACTAAATCTAATAGAACACACATATATGTAGACATTTTCAATAATGTAAATAATATAAAATCATGTCAACCCAATGGTCACTGGATATATACTCACAAGTATATTTACTCATAATCACAGGTTCTCTTGGCAAAACATTCATTTGCTTTGAAATCAAATCAATTATGGGTGAATGAAATAAAAATGATCAGAATAGTAATTCCAAGGTGATCACTTATTGTTACTGTGAGTAAATCACACACACAGAAAACATACTTCCATTATTGTGTAAGCAAGTACCTTTTTCCTTGGTGTATATAGAAAATCCATATCTTGTTATCTGGCTATCTGTCTTAGGCAACATGTTTCCAAGGCACAGAAGTGCACTTTTTACAACACTGAACACACTTTTTACTAATATGATGACAATAAATGGTTCATGACTGACTTGATTTTATGCAGGTAACCATAGATCTAGATCAAAATTAAAGCCTTTTTGTGTTGCTTTTATTTATTAGCATATTGTTTGAATGTAAATTCTTTTTATTTAACAATTTTTAAATTTGTGTCTTGAGAATTTTATATATGAATATACGCTTGCAACATTTTCTCTCTTCCTCTCTTCTCACCAACCCTTCCTACTTTCTACTCCATCTCAAATTCCTGGCCTCTTAATTTTTTAATTATTAATGTTACAAATCTGTGGCAGTGGGTGGGGGAAGGGTATGTAAATTTGCAATTGCAACTTGCTGAGTTCATTTAGTGTTGTTCATATGTTTATATGTTTGGGCTGGTGGATTTAGATTGGATAACCTATCAGGGAGCTTCGCTTTAGAGAAATCCTAATCTCATGTTCTCAGTAAACATTAACTGCCTAATGCTCTTTATGTAAGTTTGGGACCTCATGAGGTCTCATCCATTTTGGCATGTCAGCTTGTGGTTTCATTTTTTCAGGTAAAAAGTAGAATTGGGCCTTATTTGGGAAAGGTATTCATAGCAAACTGTAAAATATAATATCTTAGTGTGAAGGTAAAAGAAAAGAAGTATATCTAATAGGAGTATTCCAGAAAAGCATTTACTTGTCTTTAAACATGGTTTTAGAGTGTTTTGAGTGTCTGATGGAAGTGTGCCACTCACATTTTAGGAGCTCAGTTCTTCTGTTAAAAGAAAATTGATTACCTTATCTTTAAATGGATTTACAGAAACAAAATGAAATTCAATATAAGGAATATTTATAAGGTAATAATTTGTTACCTTATAAAAGCTAGTTATCATATTTATGATCACTGAATATGTTTTATGTTACACTTGAGTGACAGCATTTAAAATGTAAGGGAAAGATTCATCTTACCATATTCAGATGTGACCTGAAGACTAAATGCTTAGCATATTTCAGTTTTTCAATATTTGTTAATTTCTTTGCTAAAAATAAAACAAAAACCTCTGCTATTATTTGGTGTAGGAAGCACAGCCTAGAAAAAGAATTGAATTAAGTGTTATAGCTCTGAGGGGAAGGACTTTCCCAATATAGAAGTTATAGCTGTTAGGGGGGAAGGTTTTTGCAGGTGCAAGCACTAAGATCTGAAGGGAAAGTTATCCTTGCAGCAGGGAGCCAAAGAATACCACAAAGTCACACCACACAAATCTCACACAAGAGATTTATTGAGAAAGACACAAGAGGGTGAATGCTTCTGCTTGGGTTAGGATCGATCGAGGAACTGAGCAGGAGGTAATGTTGGGGGTTGTTCCCAGCAATTCAGAAAATGTATTATCAAACACAAAAGAGAAGTTGAAGTCAAGATCACTTAACCATTTACATTGAGGAAGTAGTATTATTTTCGTTGTCGCAATCAACTGAGATTCCAATATTGCCTATTTTAGGTAAGTGATGTATATTTTTGTTTGTTTATTGAGTGTGTACCTGTGTGTGTGCACACCACAGCATACTGTGGAGATAAGAAGACAATCCATGGCATTCCTTTACTTCTTCCATGACTTGTGTTCCTGATATTGAAATGAGTTTCTTGTGCTTTGATGCAACAGTCTTTACCCTCTGAGTCATCTCGTCAGCATGTGGTTTGCAGTCTTCATTAATCCTTTGGAACATTAAAAAAAATACTAATAAATGTGAAAGTGGAGAAAATGTCTAAACATGATCTATGAAAGTTGCTGGTCTGTTTCTAGTAAAGGGTTGCCTCTACACTTCCCAGACTATTTCCACCCCTGCCAGGGCCCCACAGATAAGCATCTTCCTTTTTCAAGTCATAACCTCAAATGGCTTTTTACATTAGGAAGACAGTGTTTTAAGTATTCACATTAAAGATAATATAAAATACAAATGATATGCATTTTAAATGAGTTTTGATATCGCATAGATTTTATATATTCTATATTTCTAATTATGTTCAGCAGAATCTTAACAGAAAACATTCTTTTGTTCTGAAATTCATGGGCAAAGTGCATTGTGCAAATACTATTTGAATATACTGACAAATGTTTCCAAAAAAAGCAAAAATACACATATGGAGTTGGGTGAGTCATCTCTAAATAATTTCATTTGAAATAATTCTAGTCAGTTATTTAAATTACAGCCCACAAAATTTCTGAAATTACTATACTTTCAAATATTCTTAAAGGGAATCAAATGTTTACTTTTAAGTTTTTTTCTGAAGCAAACTGTTTCAATATAGAGGCAAGATATCAATTGGGGTTCATAAGTATAAGAAAACCTTCTCTCTCTCTCTCTCTCTCTCTCTCTCTCTCTCTCTCTCTCTCTCTCGATAAATGTATTTTAGCATGCCTTAGTCTTCATTATCATGCTCAAAGCTTGATTTTCTAATTACACGGTGTCATTTTTTTCATTCTTCAGCCTTTTGTAGCATTTTGTTTTCATTTTTGAAATGTTCTATGGTTGCCTTGTCTCTAAAAGGCATTAATGCAATTTCCTTTAAACTTCAGATCATCCAATTACCAGAATAGCACTATGTAGACAACACAAGGAAAAATGAGTCATCCGTCCATTTGCTGTCTTTTGTTTCCTTTCCTGATTGAAGGGTTCAATAAATTGCTTCAGCTCATAACGACTATAAAAGTTAAATACTATTTTTATCCATTCAGCTGGGTTTTAAATACAGCATGTAGACCAATCACTCTGTCATGGGCAGGAACTGAAAATTCTTGACAGCTTATAATCTTCTTCCTCATATTCACAAGTGAAAATGAGTATACTTGCAGGCAGGAACTTTACACATTAATTTTTGAATCAGCTTTCAGAAAGACAACAAATCTAAGAGAATCAATGCACTCTATTCTTTAAAAAAATCTTATATTAGAGAATAAAGCATTCAGAGTGTAAGGATTACACTCATTTCTTGTCAATACTTGTAGAATAAACTATATAGCTTCAACTATTTGTGAAAAGACTTTTTACTCAATATAACATTTAGCCTGTTATATTAATGTTTGTTGCATTTTTACTTCCTAAATTTTATGTTTTTATTCTAGATACCTGTTTCACCTCTTAAATAGAAATTGTAGATTAAGTACAATTGCATTATTTAATCTCTATGAGCTTATGTCCTACTGTGTATGAAATATTATGGTGTCATAATGATTGATTGAATGAAATCAAATCTAGAGTTACTTGGTTTGTTTAGAGTCACATTTCTGTTGCTACCAAACACATTTCCTGTGTGATGGTTCTGATCAAAAGTTTGGAAATCACTGCAGGACTTTTCACTATAAAACTTTTCATTACTGCTTTTGGGTGTTGAGGTCTTGCTGATGTAGAACCACTAGTTTCTGGTGGTTCCATATTGCTCTTTATGTTGTGAATATATTTTTACACTATTATCTACCCATCCCTTTCTCTGGTGGGTGCAAGTGGGACTTATGCTTCAGGGTGTCTCTCTTCCTATAGTTGGTGTAGGTGAAGCCCATGGCTTAGGTAGTCACTTTACCTCCAGGTGCAGGTGGTTCCATGCCTCTGGTGAATGATGATATGGCTCTGGGGCTCCTCCAGGTATAGGCAAGGCCAAAGCTTCAGTGATCACTACAGATGCCATGGGTGATGGTTGAGGGTGTAATGAGGCTTCTCCCAGGACTCTGAGGCTTTTCTGGGCAGGGGTGAGGCATGGAATATGCCATCAGGCGATAGGGCTTACATAGAAGAGTGCTCTGGCCATGGATTCAGACACTTACCCTCTCTACATGCAGGCAGAGCCAAGGCTCTGATCATAACAGATGCTGTGAGGAGGGGTTGGGGAAGTAGGGAAGCTGTTCTGAAGTCTCTTGGGACTTTGGTGAGTAGGAGTGGGATATAGGCTATGGCTCCAGTTGCTAGGGCCTAGAGAGTAGGGATCTCTAGCGAGGGACCCAGACACTCACCTTGCCAGGTAAGGCAGGGCAGGCCTCAAGTGGGTCAAAGATGCTGTGGGGCAGCTGTATCCAGGTCTATGGGGCTTTGCTGGGTGGGGGTGAGATGTCAGATGTGGCTCCTGGGGTTAGGGCCTAGAGAGAAGGACCCTCCAGCTGGGGCAGCAGACATTCATCTCTCCAGGTGTGGGTGGGGCAAGGCTCAGGGGGTCACAGATACTTTGAGGGGTTGGTTTGGAGTGTGGGGAGGCTGGTCCCAGTTCTCTGGGTCTTCAGTGAGTGGGGTTAGGTTGCTGCACACCTACTTCTTGATGTATTGAGCACTACTGTCTTTCTTTTTTTCTTTTTATTTAAATTAGAAACAATCTTATTTTATATATCAATCCACATCTCTCTCCCTCCCATTCTTCCATTCCCCATATGAATCCCATACCATTCCTCTTCTACTCCATAGAAAGGGTGATGACTTGTATGAGGGATTGACAAAGTCTGGCACATCATTTGGAGCAGGGCCTAGGCCCTCCCCCATGTGTCTATGCTAAGAGAGTATCCCTCTATGGGGAAGGGGCTCCCAGTGTCTATTCATACATAGGAATAAATGCTGTCCATTACCAGGTGTCCCACAGACTGCCCAGGCCTCCTAACTGACACCCATGTGCAGAGCCCCTGGTTCCATTCTATGCTGGTTTCCACGCTGTCATTGTGGGGTTCATGAGGTACCCCCTGTTCATGTCAGCTGTTTCTGTGGGATTCTCCAAACATGGTCTTGACCCCTCTGCTCATCATTCCTCCTTCTATACAACTATATTCCAGGAATTCCTCTCAGTGTTTAGCTGTGGGTCTCTACTTCTGTTTCCATCAGCTACTGTATGAAGGCTCTAGAATAGCATATAAAGTAGTCATCAGTCTCATTATCAGAGAAGGGCATATAAGGTAGCCTCTCCACTATTGCTTAGATTGTTAGTTGGTGTCATCTTGTAGATATCTGGACATTTCTCTAGTGCCAGATTTTTCTTTAAACCTACTATAGTTCCCTCTATTATGGTATCTCTATTCTCCCTCTCCTCTATTCTTCCTCTGACTCAATCTTCCTGCTTCCTCATGTCCTACTCTCCCATCCTCTTCTCGCCTCTTTCTCCTAACTCCCTCTCTTCTCCCCCCATGCTCCCAATTTGCTTGGGAGATCTTCTCCCTTTCTCCTGCTCTGGGGGAATATGCATGTCTCTCTTAGGGTCTTCTTTGTTTTCTAGCTTCTCTGGAGGTGTGGATTGTATGCTGGTAATCCTTTGCTCTATGTCTAATATCCTTATATGAGTGAGTACATACCATGTTTGTCTTTTTTTGACTGGGTTACCTCATTCAGCATGGTTTCTACTAGTTACATCAATCTGCCTGTGAATTTCAAGATTCCATTTTTTTTTCACTGAGTAACACTTCATTATGTAAATGTACCTCATTTTCCTTATCTGTTCTTCAGTTGAGAGGCATCTAGGTTGCTTCCAGGTTCTGGACATTAAAAATAATACTGTTATGAACATAGTTGAACATATGTCCTTGTTATATGAATGTGCATCCTTTGGGTATATACCTCAGAGTAGAATTGATGGATCTTGAGATACACTGATTCCCATTTTCCTGAGGAACCACCATACTGATTTCCAAAGTGGCTATACAAGTTTGCACTCCCACCAGCAGTGGAGAAGTGTTCCCATTTCTCCAAATCCTCTCCAGGATAAACTGTCATTTGTGTTTCTGATTTTTAGCCATTCTGACAGGTACAAGATGTTATCTCAGAGTTGTTTGATTTGCATTTCCCTGATAGCTAAGGATGTTGAACACTTTCTTATGTGTCTTTCAGCCATTTTAGATTCATTCCTCTATTGAGAATTCTCTATTTAGTTCTGTACTCCACTTTTTAATTGGATTATTTGGTGTTTTGGTGACTAGCTTCTTGAGTTCTTTGTATATTTTGAAAATCATCCCATTGTCAGATGTGTGGTTGGTGATTATCTTTTCCCATTCTGTAGGCTGCCATTTTGTCTAGTTGATGGTGTACTTTGCCTTACAGAAGCTTCTCAGCTTCAGGAGGTCCCATTTATTCATTGTTGATCTCACAGGCTGTGCAACTGTTGTTATGTTCAGGAAGCTGTCTCCTGTACCAATTTGTTCAAGGGTACTACCCACTTTCTCTTCTAAGAAGTGGATTTATGTTGAGGTCTTTGATCCATTTGGACTTAAGTCTTGTACATGGTGATAGATATGGATCTCTCTGCAGTGTTCCATACTCCAGCCTCCAGTTATGCCAGAATCATTTGTTGAAAATGGCTTTCTTTTTTTCCATTGTATTATTTTTAGCTTTTGTAATACAAATATTTTATACCTAGTCTTTTTATTTCAATTATAACAGTGGAAAAATTATTGAATTACACATAATTAGTGATGTGCTACCCTAAAAGGAAGCCAAAGAGCTTTCCAATGGACAGTGAAAGATATGAGCAACACTCACACAATAGCATGTTCCAAATTTTCAGTAAATTATCACTGTAAAACCCCTGCCATTTTCCACAGCTTCTCTCCTTACTTATGGATTCCCTATTAGAGTTTTCACCCTCTTACTCTGTCCAAAATAAAGGCTAGGAAGGGAAAGGCTACTTGTACTACCAGTACTTGAGGTGGTATACCCCCAATGATCAGAGGTGTGGGAAAGAGTCAAATATGTTGTCTCTTTTTTCCCAAGGTTATAACATGTATGAGAGCTCAAAGAGACTCCTCCTCATAAAAAGTAACTAGGATGTTCATCAGAACTTTATGGAATCTGGTGAGCTTTGAAGTCAAAATTGACTATCATTTTTTTTTTGAGACAGGGTTTCTCTGTGTAGCTTTGGAGCCTATCCTGGCACTCACTCTGGAGACCAGGCTGGCCTTGAACTCACAGAGATCCACCTGCCTCTACCTCCCGGAGTGCTGGGATTAGAAGTGTGTGCCACCAATGCCCGGCTCTATCAATTTGAATTTTAAAGAATGTGGATCCCATTGTTGGAGATAATGTTACTATTCTGAGACAAATCAATCCTGGTGAAGATAACAGTCTAGCTACAGTCATATATATGTTGCTGGCAGAGCAAAGATACAAACTTAAATTTAGATTACTGCAGACTGGGGTCAGTTAATACAAGAAAATCATTGGCCATCCAGAGTCTTTACAGTATCTTACATTCAACAGCAGAAAATACAAGACAGAAAAAAAAAACTCAACAATATGAAAAATGCTAAGACTGTTGAGGTATACAGATGGTAGAAATAGACATATGAGTGTCTAAAATGTTTTGATTATTAGATGTGCACAATTAATATTTGACCAAACAAATGGTCAGCTGTATAATTTCAACAGGTATTTATAATCAGTATATAGAGGATGTAGCTTGGGTAATGCACTGAGAACTTAAGGAATATATTTTATAGAAGATTGACCATATCTGGAAGAATTCATAAAAATATTAGAGGACATATTAATGACAAATGCTGAAAAGCTTTCTTACAAGAAATGGAACAAGACAAAATTAGAAAAAAAGGGCAAAAATGCCTAATAGTTCCACCTCTGTTCTTACTATTTTGAACATAAACGTAAGGAAATTTCAGAAGTCCCAAGGAATGCAAGGTGAAATTTCATTATTATGTACCTCTAGAACATCCAGTAAAACCATTAAAATCACCAAATGAGTCTAAAATATTCCTAGAAAAAAGTACAAGTAAAAATCATTTGTATAACTTATTGTAGTAAGAATGCTAGCCCCCAAAATAGTATACTGTATGTATTTCCATTCCCATAGAGTTTAAAAATTATTTATAACAATAAAGGCTAGCTTTATGGTTGATTACCTTTTAGAGTTTATGGGGAATGGAAGATGAACATTCTTTGAGTCTCTTAATCTCTCTCTCTCTCTCTCTGTCTCTCTCTCTGTCTCTCTCTCTGTCTCTCTCTCTCTCTCTTTTAAATTCGGAAGGCACATGGCTCTGATTGCTTACAAAAGTTCATTGAGACCTAATTCATAATTTCACATCTTCTTCCATATATTTTATTGTTTAACAGTTTCATACCTTCATACAATGTCCCTCCCTCTGGAACCCTTCCCAATAAGTCCCCCTCATACTTTCCTGTCTTGTTTTTGTATGTGACCCACTAAATATAGTTAGAATTATTTGCCTAAGCATGTATTGTAAATGTGTGTTCAGATTTACATACTGGAAATAAGACAGCTACCTAAAAATGACTTTAAGATGAACCATGATTAAACTTATAGCTTACATATTTTTCCACTTAATAAAGAGGTATATACACATAGTCAAGTAGTTGATAATTTAATTCTTAGGATTGTATTACCTTTAAACAACTGCTTACTTCTGTTGTTTATGTTTTTGATTTTTATTGAAATTAAAATCTGAAAATATCTGTTTTTCTGATCTGTATTTTCATTGTGAACTGAGAGACAATTCAGAAATCAAGAAAGGTATCTCTGTTTCATTTATAGAAAGATCTCATTAAGTCCTGGAATCAGAATCATGTATTGGTGCTTGTATATGTAATAAATTATATTAAAATATTTAATTTTGTTTCCTTGATTATTTTTCTTAATTTGACTATGGGATTCATATAAGTAAAGTCTACAAATAATGCTTGCAGGAATTTAAGAGCGGCTATCTTGGTTTACTGTTTGAATTAGAAAGAAAATTTTAAACATATTTTCAAGGTTATGGCCTTGCCGGTGATATTTCTCATGGGCACCTACACTTGTTTAGATACTGTCTTTTTCAGTCGAATGAGGTAATGTCTGATCTTCTGCCCACCTCTGCTACAACCTTATTGCAGATCATTGTCTCTCCATCTCACAGCTCTAAGAACCTTACCATTTGTCCTCCAGGTCAACCTTTCCACTGCACCTATTGTACACTATGATCTATGTGTTCTCCAGATTTCTTCCAAGATTATCTTGCCAAGATCCAAATTAAGTTTTATAAACTGTCAGCTTAACGTGTATGAAGACTTAAGAATAATTGCGTATTTCAGTCCTTTGCCACACCCATTTTAATTAGCTTTAACTTATAAAAGGATCATTGTTCTAAGAGGCTGAGAGCTTGGTACTCAGAGCTCTGTTCTATACTTTCATTAGTTTCCCTCTTATGAAATTGTGCCCTAACAGGAAGGATGATTTCTTTGCTCTACTCAATGAAATGTCTGTTGTCCCAGGAAGAGGAAGAGTAAGAAGGAGAATGTCAGGGAGAGATTTTTGAGTGTTTTTCTAAAATTACATGTCCTCTGATTTATAAACATATCCAAGTATCAACTTTTTCATTAGACTATCAAGTGCCTAAATGGCTTTGGTTAAAGTAAATGTACCTAATCCCAGAACCACAGTTTGTTTTATTAGATATATACCAATAACACTTGGTGTGTCTAAATTTTTAAAAAGGTGTAACATAGTATAGGTTAAGAGATCACATAGATCATAAAGGCTAAGGCCAAGGAATGGAGAGACATGAGTTCAGACTTTGCTCTCAGACAGACTAAATAGGGTATGGAAGGCCAAATTTTATTTTATTTTCTAAATCAAAGAAGGTTACTAGAAGGTTCCAAGCAGTTGGGGATGGGTAGACTGTTTTTCTTTCCTTTGAAAGGTCACTGAGTACAGTGGTGTATGATGAAAAGTGGGGGAGAGGACCAGAGGAGGAATATCACGTGGTCTCAGGAAGAGGATGAGGTGATAGTGCCTTGGATGGGGACTTGTACAAATGGAATAATCGTTTTTCCTATGATCTACTTTACTAAAAGTATGATTTGAGAATCTGAGTGAAAGAGAAGACTGGAAGTTACTTGGTGTGAGTTATTAGGTTTGTATTTATGTCATTATAAAAGAAAGAAAGGCTATGAGGTCCAGTTTAAATAATCCAGTGAGTGAGCATGTAGTGTTAAGGTTTAGTTCCTTGTGAACAACTCATGCAAAAGTCTGGAAGGGGGGGATTTGAATCATTTTGCAGTTTTTGCAAAAGAGAAATTTCAGATTTGATGAGACCAATGAGTTTATAAAGTTATATGTAAGCCTTGGTAAACAGCAATAATTTGATATGACCAAGGAAACTGGGGGGAGATGATCAGGTGAATACTGCAGAGCACTTGGGTTATATTTAGTGCAAGAAGAAAAGCAAGGCTTAGAGAAGAGCATATGGCTGGCTAGGTGTGAACTGTCAAACAAAGATTTAATTCCAGAAGGGTCATGAGGGTTCCAGTAAGATGGAAGCATGATGCACAGAGTAGAATACATATGAATTTTCCTTCATGGCATAAGATCTTTCAATTTGAATTTCTTCAAATAGCTATGATGAAAGAGGCACAGATGATGATGGACTTGTTCAAAACTAAGAAGTCAGGGTTCTTGGCAAAGAGGAGAAAATTTACCAAAGCTCCCCTGCCTACAAAATCTGAGCACATTGCTGTACTCCAGCTGTACTGGTGGCATAAAATAGGTGTTTGCTTTCTCTTAAGTGATTTCTTCGGTGTACAGAATGGATATAGTGCAAACAGCAGTTGCTAGACATGCCTATGTAAATGCAGCAACAATCTAGGTGGTAGACGAGATAAATTTAGTTAAATTAATGCACTAATAATTTTTCCTCAGGAGATGCAAATATCTGTTGTAATTTTTTTCTCACATATGTAAGCACATGGGTATTAGAGCAAAACCACAATATGAAAGGCAAAATCCACTTGGTGTAAGCGAAAGAAGCATTGATAACTTCAGTACTCTCTTTCTTCTGGTTATTAACATTTCTATGTTTGTAAGCCCAACTATAAAGTTCAGATGGGTGAATATAGTTACGTTTCATGTAAGAAATTTTTAGTACTAAAGAAAAGATATATTTAAGAGAAAAAGAAACCCTTCTTAGCATCAGCAATCACCACCTGGTGCAATTCTCTAATGTTACTTTCTTGGGTTTAGATTTTAGACACTCTCCCTTTGTGTTCTGAAGTAACTAGAATTGGTAGCTGAATACTGATCGTCTGCAAATAACAAAACAGAAACAATGCTTCATGTTTAACTTAGAATTTATACAAGCCAGACTGAAGGGGTAAATCCAGTATCTCCTGTCCCCTGGGTGGCTCAACCGTTATGTGGTATAAAAAGATGACACAAGAATTACTTGCTTGTTTTATGAAAAAATTCCATATTTGAAAGTGAACTCCAGACACAGTTCTAGTTATAAAAAGGAATAGTGAAAGGTTTATTAAACTTGATCTTCAAAGTTTTCCTAACTAAATTAGTTTTTACAAGCTTAGGTAAAATTATACTTCATTATTCACACACACACACACACACACACACACACACACACACACACACACACACAGCTCTAAATAAAAAGATGAGAAAGAGACTTATTGACATATTAGCAGTATTATTCTGTGAAGTTGAATTTAATTGGGGAGAATTTTTTATTTATAGTGATCTTTTATTGTTTTAGTATTGTTTTTATATTGAGTTAATAATAATTTGTAAACTGAGCTGTCATTTATACCTGCTGGGAGAGGGAAAATCAGTTTTCTTCAACAGGGTGGCACTGCGTTTGCCAACCATTCCAGAGCAGGCCTCGTGGTCACAGGCAATTAGAAAGCAAATAATGAACACCACCGTTTTTCTTTTTGTTGTTTTTATTTTGGTGTGTGTGTGTGTGTGTGTGTGTGTGTGTGTGTGTGTGTGTGTGTGCGCGCGCGTGCGCGCGCACGTGCGCGAGATTTTATTAGGTATTTATTACCATTTGGTGTTTTGGTTTTAGGGGGAGATGTGGTTTTAGTTTGTTTCCCTAGTTTGAGGGATTTTGTTGTAATTGGGATTTTGGTTTTTGAGAAGGATCTTTGCCCCCTCCCTTTAGTCCGCCACCAGCCCCCTCCCCCCTCTACTCCCCATGGAGGGTAGGGCCCTCCATGGGGCTCCCCAAATATCACATCATCCTGGGCCAGGTCTAGACTCCCCATTGTTCAGGTCAGCTGTTTCTGTGGGATTCACCAGCCTGGTCCAGACCCCCTGATCTTCATTTTCTCCCTCTCTGCAACTGAGTTCCTGAGTTCAGTTCAGTGTATAGCTGTGGGTGTCTGCCTCTGCTTCCATCAGCCACTGGATGAGGGCTCTAGGATGGCATATAAAGTAGTCATCAGTCTCATTATAGGCGTTTAGGTTATCCTCTCCACCATTGCCTAGATTGTCAGTACGTGTCATCCTTGTAGGTCTCTGGAAATCTCCCTAATGCCATATCTCTCCTCGGACTATAATGGCTCCCTCTGTTATGATATCTCTTATCCTGCTCTCCTCTATTATTCCCCCAACTCAACCTTTCTGCTCCTCCATTTCCTCCTCTCTCCTCCTCTTCTCCTTCTCACATTCTGCCAGCTCCCTCTTCCCTACCTTCATGCTCCCAATTAGCTTAGGAGATCCTGGCCCTTCCCATTCTCCAGGGACCATGCATTTTTCTCTTAGAGTCCTTCTTGTTTCCTAGTTCCTTTGGTGAAGAGGATTGTAGGCTGGTAATCCTTTGTTGTATGCCTAAATTTCATATATGAATGAGTAATACCATATTTGTCTTTTTGTGACTGAGTTACTTCACTCAGGATGGTTTCTAGTTCCATCCATTTGCCTGCGAATTTCAAGATTCCATTGCTGACAAACTATGCTGGAAAGGATGTGGAGAAAAAAGAACACTCCTCCATTGCTGGTGGGAGTGCAAACTTGTAAGACCACTCTGGAAATCAGCATGGCGGTTGCTTAGGAAAATGGAAATCAGTCTACCTCAAGATCCAGCAATTCCTCTTTTGGACATATACCCAAATAACGCATGCTCATACAACAAGGACATACATTCAACCATGTTCATAGCAGTGTTGTTTGTAATAGCCAGAACCTGGAAGCAACCTAGATGCCCCTCAACTGAAGAATGGATAGAGAAAATGTGGTACTACTCAGCAGAAAAAAACAAATTTCTGTCTTAAAACTCATTGAGATGACTACCCTATCACTAATGTGGTGATGTAGTACAAGAATTATTAGAGGACGTGAAAATGATCGACCTCAAAGGACAAAGAGATTTGGTGAAGTAGTTTTCACATGTGTAAACTATAGGTTAAAAGTGAAGCATTGTTCTGTTTGTTATTTTCAGATCATCAGTATTCACCCACCAATACTTGTACGTATTTGTTAATTTTTTTATTTTAAGCATATATATAACTTCTACTCAATGCTAAATCATTTGGGGGCATAGAATCAGTCTTCTTTTTTCAATGATTAAATTTAAATTTTGAGAGTAAAATTTTTTGGTTTTAGGCTCCTTTCTCCTGGATTCAGGGTTAACCAAGTAGACACAGCTTCATATTTTCCACTTTCAATGCATGAAGTGCTCACACAAGCTTTTACCTTCAGGGCAACTTTTTCAAGAGTTTCCAGTTTCTTGCTCTTGCTCTAGTTCACATTTTTGCATTTGGGTTTTCTGAAGAATAGCATCACTTCCCATAAGAACAGTAATGAAAGTATTTTAGATGTAACATATTTCAGTTTTATATTTCTAGAAGCTAAAATATGAATATTGTATACTTTGTTATAATCTTATTATTACGATATTTTGAAAAGTGACAATTGTTAAAACCTCACATATAAAGTCACAGATCTTTGCGTATGGTGGCCAAGGATTGGGAGGTTGAGTCAGGAGAATTTAATGTCAAAGTCATCCCACATACTCAACAACAATTAAAAACAAAAAGTCACATTCCTGAAGAAATATAATAAATTGAAGTAGAAAATAAATAAGAATCTTAGAAGAGAATGTGTTTAGAATGTTTATTAATTATTCTTCCCACAAAGCAGTTGCCATTTTAAAACAGAAAGAATTGAATCTGCTAATTAAATTTCCCACTAGAGTTATTTCAGTGACTCATTGCTAACACGTTGTGGGTACTCAGTACATTCTGGGACACTCAGGCAATAAGATGTGTTTAAACTGAAACAAAAGTAATCATGCTTCATACAGCACTAGGCTTTGCATGGTATAGAGTTGTCATTGTATGAAGCATGTGAGCATTTAGTCTTTCTTTGTTCTCCTTTAATACCTTCATTTCATTTTCTGAATCATTTTACAGGATGATGTTAGTGTCATTGTTTAGAGTGATTAGTCTACTGTCAATAAGCCTCAGGTAAGCAAGTCCTTTCACTCCAGAGCCAGTGTCTTAATTTACTTCTGACTTCCTGTCACTTCAACGAATATGTTACTCTCCAAATAGTGACACAAGAGCTTTGGAGAAATTGTGTTTCCATGTTCCATTTTGCTTCATTTTTATTTTCTGATATTAAGTCCTGTGATTCTTTAGAATATATGAATGAGGAACATAGTACAGTTAATATAATAATATATTGGGACCCTAAGTTCCACTTGTATGTCAAGAAAATGGACAAATACTTTATATTGTGAGACATGTGAGAACTTACCCAAAGGAGTGCAAGTTCTCTTTCAGACATTGTGCCAACTCTGTTTGCATTTGAAGGTCTGGAAGCAAGTAAAGAACATCCTTTAATTTAAGATTATCAGTTTTCTAACATTTCCAAAGTCACAATTCCTGGGTTTGAGGTGTGATAGATGGAACTTTTAAAAGAACAAGAATAAAAACAAAGGCCAACCTTAATCTTAGATATGATCTAAGGGTAATTTCTCAAAATTGGATGTAAACTACGTAGGTGTGTTATGAACATAATTACTGGTAAGATCACATCTTAAATGCTATTCAGATACTACACAAAATATGTGTAAGGCTTTACTTTTATATTTGTAAGTTGTGATTTAAAAATAAATTCTTTGGCCCCTATTTTTAAATAGGGGCCAAAGAAATTGTTCAGCAGATAGGAGCATCTGCTCTTCCAAAGGACCCAAGTTCAGGTGCCGGCACTGATGTCATATAGCCCACAACCATCTGTAACTCCAGTCTCTGGCTTCTGCAGGCACCAGCACTCATACTGATAATTATCTGCAGTCACGCACATGTATACCCAATTAAAATAATACAAATAAATATTTTGAAATATTATTTTTAAAGTCCAGAAGATTTAAGAATGGTGCATAGTTTTTTTCCATCAAAGATTTTTTTATTTATGTGCATGTGTTTCTGTTTGAATGCTTGCAGAATGTGTGCAAGAGCCCACAGAGACCAGAGCAGGATTTGGATCACCCTGAAACAGGAATTACATGTGGTTGTGGACTGATGACCTGGTTGCTGGGAAGTGCCATGTTCTTTCTAATGATTTATGATGTGGGGAGTTGTTGCTGGGACACCCTAAAATGAAGCATAAGTTTGTTAGAACATACTGATTTATGATGTGTCATCTGTTAAAAAAAAAATGCTTGCTACTCACCTCGGAAATGAAAAGTTTACACGTGCTCTCAATCTGGTCATTTGAGCACTACAGAGATGTGTATTAAGGGATGATACATTCACTCCACTTTTTAAAGTTTTTGTGTCAAATATTCAAAGTGACTCAGACATGAGTTCACTCCACTCCTTTGCACAAATCAATTATCTGAAAGAAACACTCCAGGGAAGATTCTGTCTACCATTTCCATTGCTGTAGCCTCTTGCACTAGGCAGCAGCATTTGTTCCTTGTATTCTTTCTTTGGTATTCATCCTATAGATTGTAAATATAGATGATAAATTAGAGTGGTGTGTGCTCTTTATGGAATCACTGGTGTCAAAGAGAAGTCGGGGATTACAAAGGACTCCTGTATGCTGACACCTTAACACTGAAAACAGTCATTCTCCAATGGTCTATACCAACTAAGAAGAAGATTCTGACCCTGATCATTGATGCAGGCCAGACCTTATACAGGACAACAATTTGCCTGCTTTGACCCATGTCTTCCATAATGGGTTTTCGTTCGTTTTTTTTTTTTTTTTTTTTTTTTTTTTTTTTTTTTTTTTTGGCTTGTTTATTGTGTAATTTTCGTTCTGATGAGCTTGGTGATCAGCAAAGGATTCTCTGCAATCTGATACCCTCCAGCCTGTCCATGTTTAGTATGAATAAGGTATCAGATACCACACATGTGCAAACTACGTTTGCTTTAGAGATTAAAAGAATTGAGGAACATCTCATGGCTGTATAATTAGGATCACATGCATGTCTTTTGGTTAACTGCCAACAACTGTGGGACATCCTCCAACAGCCAGCATTGACACTCACCCATTTTGTTCATAAACATTCTTTAAATTTTAGCTATCTTCCACATACCTAGATTATTGTGCTAAGGCTCTTCTGTACTACTGCCTTGCCTCTCGATGGGCAAAGTGGCTTCTGTCCTGTGGTGAGCAGAGCACAGTTTCTGGGCATAACAGTTCCAATTTTAATTTTATGGGTTGCATCATTGTGAGCTACACTTCTTGATTAAACATTTCCTGATTTAATCATTCCCTGACATTTTAATCTTGCACTTGGCAAGTTTTGAGGTACCTTTGCATGAGTGAGATATTTCTATCCAACATCTAAGGTTTGTATTAGAAAGAAAATGAGGTTGAATAATATTGTAGTTTAGCTTTAGAAAGTATATAAGGCTGAAATAAAGAGATAAAATCCTTTGGAGGCTAGATGACTGCCCCTGTGCTGTTTTCCTTGATTCCTTGGAAAACCATTAGACATGAGTAAAGCCCATTACTCCCTTTCCAGTTTTCAATTTTAAAGACTGTAGGGAAGAAACAGAAGATCATATTAGTACAGCATTTATTCAGATGTCTAAATTCTTCATAGGATTCCATGGCAACTTCATTATCTTGTTCTAAGAATGAATGTCCAAATAGAAGGACTGACATTATTTGTACTTTAAAATCAGGAGTAAGCTCCCTTGTGTAAAAATTGATGTGTGATGTCAATGTGGGTGGTATTCAAAATTTTTTTCTTCTTATTTTGAAATGGAAGGCAAAGGTACTGTTTCACCTTCAAATCTCTGAGGCAGAACTTTCATTCTCCCAGAAAAAAAAAAAAAACATTTGTACTTCGATGAAAGAGTACAGAATATTATAGTTCTCAAATGCTTAATTTCTTCTCATAGACATTTCAAGGGAACTTAGGATGCATTTGGCAGGCATTTTTTTTTTTCTACTGCAATCAGGTTGCTATGGTAAACCTATTATTTTAGGCAAAGCAGGACTGTGTTAGTAACGTGCTAATCTCTTTTCTGTTTTATGTGAGCCTCTAATTACTCTCCAACTATTGAGCATGTACTGCAAGCATGGTTTACACAATTTTGTAAAAGGAGAAAAAATAAGGTCATAGACATTGTGCCTGCTGTTACCAGCCTGACAGGTGCAGTCGTATAAAGGGGTTCTTCATAAATAATCTCATTCTACAGCAGGAAGTACAAATTTTGGTTGGTTTAATTGAAGAATTAAGTGAGAAAGGAAGTAAAAAAATTTTATTCAAGTAATTGAAATATATGCCCTCATGTTTTATTCTTAAAAATATATGCAATAATAATGATGTAATATAATGATTATGTGTGATGTTTGTAGAACATCTGTTGGGCACAGATACTTGAAAATGTCATTTGATTCCATTACACCTTTAGCTTTAACAATAATCCTGGGCAATGTACATTAGTATTATTCCTATTGTGGAAATGATGATGAATGAGTTCTAACTTATTTTTCTAAGCAATTATATTTTCTGGAAGATATATCAAGACTAAAATGCAGCCCTTTTTAAAGTTAACAGTGTGACTGTTCTTCCAGAAGACCTAAGTTTGAGTTCCCCTGTTAGGGGACTCACAAGTGCCTGTAAACTCCCATTGTAGAGGATACTGTAAAGCTCAACCCTGAATTACCAGACTCTTTTTCTATCTTTGTAGATTATACCTATTCATACATCGAACCTTTATTCCCTGGTTATTAATAGCACTTAAAATCCTCCTTAATAGTGTGACTTCAATAGCTGGCATAATAATTGTTATTCCTACTGTGTGCTGTGATGACTTGACTACTGATATACAAGAGTGTTGAGTCTTGTTGATCCTATCCTTGAGTGAAAACATGTATGTCATACTGTTCATCACACAAACACCACTAAGTGAAATGTGAAATGGAGGTTGGCCTGGGGCGGGTGGGGTTGGATGCATGGTGTGTACAGGGGAGAATTACTATAAGAGCAAGGAAGAAAACAGAGAATCAAAATGAGTCACAGACAAGGAAGAAAAGAAGACATTTATCCTGAGAAACAAAATTGCCTTCATAATTTCATATAGCCTTATGCAAGTTTTAAGCCATTAATTTGTACCACAGATGAACTTTTGAGGAACAAATACTTCCAGAAATCCCTCTATTTTTATCAGTGTGATTTATAACTACTGTAAATATCCTCTTTTTTATTAATCAGTTATCATTTATATTTGATTATATGTATGTTCAAGAAATAGCATATATATGTACATATATGTAAGCAATATATTTAATGTTTACCTAGAAGGATGTTAATTTAGTGAGTGCTATTTTTATGCAACTTATTTTCTTATGGTATGTTTTCTTTAATAAATTAAATAGTGATTATTTTGAGACAGTGTTACTCTGTGAAGCCTTGGCTGTCCTGGACCTCTCTCTGGAGACCAGGCTGGCCTCAGTTCTATAGAGATCCCCCTGCCTCTAACTCCTGAGTGTTGGCAGTGGTGCACCACCACTGCACAGCTTTAAGTAGTAACTTTTTTTTGAGACAGGGTTTCTCTGTGTAGCTTTGGAGCCTATCCTGACTCTCTGGAGACCAAGCTGGCCTTGAACTCACAGAGATCTGCCTGCTTCTGCCTCCCAAGTTCTGGAATTAAAGGAGTGTGCCAGCAACACCCAGCTTAAGTAGTAATTAAAAAATCAAATTTACCGATACCTTGATACCTTCCTTTACATTTCTGGTTTGGGGCATCATTTTTTTGAACAACCTTTTCCATCTAATGTTTAGGAAAACTTCATCATATTTGTCTTTCACTATTTTGTGATTCAAACTTTTAAATTTAAATGCTGAATCTACTGGATTAATTAATTTAGATAGTAAAGATAAACAGGCTACAATACACAGGCCCAGAGAAGCTAGGTAATAAGGAGGAACCTAAAAGAGATGCATGGATTTCCCGGGGAAAGGGAAATAGAAGAGATATCCTGGATAAACTGAAGGCTGGAGTGGATAGAGTGGAGGAAATAGGAAATGGTAACATGAGGGATTGGGGTGGTCAAGCTGGGGGAATGGAGAGGGAGAGTAATGAAAGAGATACCTTGATAGAGCTGGTCATTTTGAGGCTAGGGAGAAAAATGGTAGGAATCCACAAGGATGACCCCAGCTAAGACTCCTAGCAATAGTGAAGAGGGTGCCTGAACTGATCTTCTCCTGTAATCATATTGGTGACCACCCTAATTGTCATCAGACAGACTTTATTCAGTAACTGATAGAAGCAGATGCAGAGATCCACAGCCAAGACGGGGCTGAGCTATGGAGGTCCAGTTGAAGAGAGGGAGGAGGGAGTATATGAGCAAGCAAAGTCAAGATCATGATAGTGTACCCCAAGGAGACAGCTGACTTGAGCTAGTGGGAGCTCAGAGATTCTGGATCAACAGTTAGGGAGCCTTCATGGGACCGACCTACTCCTTCTGCATGTGGGTGGCAGTTGTATAGTTTGGTCTGTTTATGGGCCCCAAAGCAGAGTGATCAGTACCTGTTCCTGGCGCATGAGCTGGCTTTTTGACACCAATTCCCCATGCCGGGATGCCTCACCCAGCCTTGATGCACAGGGAGGAGCTTGGTCCTGCCTCAAGTTAATATGCCGTGCTTTTTTGACTCTCATTGGAGGCCTGCCCCTTTCTGAACAAGAAGTAGTGGATGCGGGGAGGGTAAATGTGAGGTGGGGAAGGGGTGGGACTAGAGGAGGGAGGGGGAATCTGTGGTTGGTATGTGAAGTAAATTAAAAAATCAAGAAAAAAGAAACTGAATTTTTTTTAATATGACTTGGGTTATATCAAAATTACTTTTAAATAACCCAATAAAGGCTAGAGAGATGGATCTGTGGTCAATGGTTAGAAGCACTTGTTACTCATGCAGAGGATCTGTGTTTGGTTCTCAGCCCCCACATGGCAGATCACAACCATCTGTATATCTAGTTCCAGAAGATCTGCTGCCCTCCTCTGGCCTCCATAGGCAACAAGTCCACATGCTTTCAACATACATACATGCAGGTAAATAGCTGTAGGCAGAAAATAAAAGTAAATATTTAAAATTTTAAAATAACTTATTAAGCCCATAAGATATGCGATATTTACTTAAGGCTTGTGAATTACTATAATTGCATACTTAGGTCTAGAAATAAATAGTGTCTCCATGCTAGTGAGTCCCTTCTCCCTGATCCCTGTGAGCTTGTTTCTTCCCCTGTGAAAATGATATTTTTCCCCCACTACCTGCATGTGTACTTTCCTTCAAGTTTTCCTCCCAAGTCCATGTTCTTAAGTTCTGCGGTCTTCAGATTTGTTTGTTTGGAAAGGATACCATCAAAATGTATGTGTGATTTTACAGGTGACTTCTTGCTTCACAGATTCTTGTGTTACTGTACCCTAGAAAGATAGCTCAGCAGTTGTGATGCTTGTTGGTGGCCAAGTCAGAGGAGCAAGTGGCCAATTGAAGTTCCAGGTGTCAGCCCACCAGGAGGAAAGTCCCTGATAGGAGAATCTCTGATAGGCAAGGCCCCAAGACCACAGACTCCAGAATGCCTTTTGCTTTTGCTTTGCATTTACATGGTTGCTGCTGTCATCTTTCTCTGGTATCTGGCCTGGCGTGAATGGTTATAGGGAGTTTCCCCACTGCCTGTTATGTAGTGTGTTCAACTAATGGAAACATCCCTTTCTACTGGGCATTTTTACCTGTGGATTATTATGAAGATGATTTCCTCCTACCTGTACTTTAGATGAAGCAATGGTTTTAATACAATAGTAGTGTTAGTTTAAATAGAATTTCAATGAATGGGGGCTTTTAATAAATACAGTAAGGGATTATGATAGAGGTTAGTTGAATGGAAAAATTAACATAGGTAAAGGTAGGATAAAATGTTGTCTCTGCCTCTGATAAAGCAGAGGCTGCAGAGGATAAAAAATAAAACAAGGAAGTGCCACACAACTAGAGAAAATGAGTTTCTATTGAGAAACCATATAGACTGCGGCTTAGATTAATAACTAAGAAAAATAAGTGAGTCCTAGTAGCCCAGCTAGTTTAAATTCTTTTAATTTGAATGTTGGAACATATGTTCACAGCTTTCAGATTGCATCACAGCTGAAACAAAGCCTTAAAATAACTTGAAGTTAGATCAGATATCTTGATAATAGCTTTGAGATGAAAAACCCTAGAAAATAATCTAAAGCTCACAAGGACACATAGTTGAGCTATAGATTCATTAAGTTAGGGTCAAAAATACAAGGCAGCCCAATTGTTACCAGCTGATGTGCTTTCCTTGCTAGGATTGGTTGGTGAGCAAGGACAATTAGATACTTGTACCCATTTCTGCCCTTAATCTCCTGATACAAAAACTACTGATGTCTAGGTATTCACATTAAAGATTTAAAGTAGATCTGACTGTATTTCATGTATAAATGTTTAGGTGATGGGGAATGTACTGTGTATGTTCATCTTATTGATTATTGAATAAAGTACTTGTTTGTCCAATGAGACAGCAAGTTAGACAGGACTAGGAGTCAAAGAGGATTCTGGGAAATGTAGTAGAGAAGTGGTAATCCAGGCCGGAAGTGACATAGCAAGGAGACTCATATTTAAGCAAGGAGAAAGAGGAAGTGTCCCCCTTTTCCCCTTCACATACTCCAGCGGCAGGATGTGAGCCACTGGCAAGAGAGGGTGCCAGCAGAAGGCATCCTCTATAAGATAAAAGTCTTATAAAATATATAGATTTATGATAATTAAGACTGAGCTAGCAGATGAGAATCCTAGTCATTGGCCAAGCAGCATTGTACCTAATACAAATCTCTCTATGCTTTAACTGGGGCCCTAACTGGGGCGGGCAGCTGGCGTAAAGCGCACACGTGGCTTTGGGGCTTGGTGGCTTTTGGTGGAAAGATTTATCATAACATTTAGGTGTGTGAGCCTAGCCTTTAACTGCTGAGGCATCTTGCCAGTCCAAGTTTAGCTTTCTGATTCCTTTAGGATTCTGTATAAGATTACCTTTCAAGATAAGTAATAAAGTGATTGATTCTTTTTATGTAACTGCAATATGCAGCCTGCCAGTAAAAGAACTAATTGAAAAAAATAACTTGTTTGCTTACACTCTGTTAATCTATATCAAGTTGCTTGGATATGAATATACACCAGTTCTTGAGGATAATTTGTTTTACACTTATAATACATTGAATGTTTAGTCATGTAAAGGATATGGATAACATGCTGTTTTTTACTTGTGGTTTTTGTGATTACATTCACTTGAAAAATGGATTGTAACCACATTGTAATTTTTTTATTGTTTGAAAGATTTTGCTGGGGTATATAAGCTGTAAGGGAAAAATAGAGAAGGAACACACCCAGAATGAGAGAATAAGAAAGACTAAAGATAGGATTAGAAGGAAAACATCAAGATTGAGAGAAAAGAAAGAATAAAGAGAATTAGAAGGAAAGCATCAAGAAAGAAGGGACCTTTCTGGATAAAGATAAGAAAAGAGAATATGGACCATTGAAGGAGATAATACAAAAGAAGAATAAATAAAAGGTCTAAAAAGAAACCATTATGAGAGCGTGTCTTTCCTTTTATCCCATCAGATTAAAGTCTCCATGGATTTCCCTTTGATTCCTATGCTGCTAGAGGCTGGTCCCCCAGGTTTCAAAAGATGCCCACCTACTATTCCTGCATATGACACAAGTTAGGTTCCTAGCACTCACACCAGGCAGCTCAAAACTCTCTATGACTCCAGCTACAGGAGTACCCCAGGCCTCCATGAAGCCTGCACCTACTTGTGTGTATGTGCTCAAACATGCATGCAACACACACACACACACACACACACACACACACACACACACACACACACAAGAATAATTAAAAAACTAAAACAAAATGATACGTTTCATGTATTCCAACCATCAGCATTTTTTTTTCATTTTGGTAATTATATTTTCAGTTTCTTACCTTTTAATTTTTTCTATTTTTTTATTTAAATTAGAAACAAGATTGTTTTACATGTCAATCCCAGCTCTCTCTCCCTTCCATCCTCCCCTGCACCCCACTAGCTCCCTATCCTATCCCCTTTCTGCTCCCCAGGGAGGATGAGGCCTTCCATGGGAGATCTTCAGAGTCTGTCATATCCTTTGGAGCAGGGCGTAGGCCCTCCCCCATGTGTGTAGGCTGAGAGACTATCCTATGTGGAATGAGCTCCCAAAGTCCATTCCTACGCTAGGGATAAATACTGACCTACTACCAGAGGCCCCATAGATTTCCTCCTCACTAACACTCACATCCAGTGGGTCTGGAACAGTCCTATGATGGTTTCCCAGCTATCAGTCTGGGGTCCACGAGCTTCCACTTCTTCAGGTCAGCTGTTTCTGTGGGTTTCACCAGCCTGGTCTTGACTTCTTTGCTCACCACTCCTCCCTCTCTGCAACTGGATTCTAGGAGTTCAGTTCAGAGTTTAGTTGTGGGTGTCTGCTTCTACTTCCATAACCTGCTGGATGAAGGCTCTAGAATGGCTTATAAGGTAGTCATCAGTCTCATTATTGGGGAAAAGCATTTAAGGTAGCCTCTCCAGTATTGCTCAGATTGTTAGTTGGTGGCATCCTTGTAGATAGCTGGACATTTCCAGTGCTAGATTTCTCTTTAGACCTATAATGGCTCCCTCTATTATGGTATCTCTTTTATTGCTCTCCTCTATTCTTCCATAGATTCAACCTTCCTGCTCCCTCATGTCCTCCTCTCCTCTTCTCCTGCTCTCTTTCTCCCAACTTGCTCTCCCCTCCCCCATGCTCCCAATTTACTCAGGAGATCTTGTCCTTTTCCCCTTCTCCAGGGGAGCAAGAGGTCTCTCTTAAGGTCCTCCTTGTTTCCTAGCTTCTCTGGAGGTGTGGAGTGTAGGCCAGTAATCCTTTGCTCTATGTCTAAAAACCATTTTGAGAAAGTACATACCTTGTCTGTCTTTTTGTGACTGGGTTACCTCGCTCAGGATGGTTTCTTCTAGTTCCATACATCTGCCTGTGAATTTCAAGATTCCATTGTTTTTTTTTTTTCCCACTGAGTAGTACACCATTGTGTAAATGTATCACATTCTCTCCATCCAATCTTCAGTTTAGGGGCATCTAGGTTGCTTCCACTTTCTGGCTACTACAAATAATGTTGCTATGAACATAGTGGAATAGATGTACTGGTTGTATGAATAAGCTTCTTGGGTATAAGCCTAAGAATGAAATTGCTGGATCTTGTGGTAGACTGATTCCCATTTTCCCGAGGAATCTCTATAATGATTTCCAAAGTGGCTGTACAAGTTGGCACTCCCACCAGTAATGGAAGAGTGTTCCCCTTTCTCCACATCCTCTCCAGCATAAACTGTCATTGGTGTTTTTAATTTTAGCCATTCTGACAGGGTTAAGATTGTATCTAAGAGTTGTTTTGAGTTGCATTTCCCTGATGGCTAAGGATGTTGAGCACTTTCTTAAGTGTCTATCAGGCATTTTAGAGTCCTCTATTGAGTTCTGTACTTCACTTTTTCATTGGATTATTTGGTGTTTTGGAAACTAGCTCTTGAATTCTTTTTAAATTTTGGAGATTAGCCCTCTGTCGGATATGGGGTTGGTGAATATCTTTCTCCATTTTGTGGGCTGTTGTTTTGTCTTGTTGACTGTGTCTTTTGCCTTACAGAGCGTCTCAGTTTCAAGAGGTCCCATTTATTAACTGTCAATTTCAGTGTCTGTGCTACTGGTATTATGTTCAGGAAATAGTCTGCTGTACCAATTCATTCAAGGGTACTTCCCATTTTCTCTTCTAAGAGGTTCAGTGTGGCTGGATTTATGTTGAGGTCTTTGACCCATTTGGACTTAAATTTTGTGCATGGTGATAAGCATAGATCTTTCTGCAGTCTTCTACATGCAAGCGTCCAGTTGGCATTTCATTTTTATTCTCCTTGGATACCATACGGAAGAGTATGGCTGAGAGTGGTCTGGAATATCTCATGGTGCAAAGATGTATGTTTTTCTCTAGTTAATAGAACCAAAATCAAATTGCTGGTTTTTAGAATCTTCATATCCACTCTCCTTAATAACCCAATATTCTATCTGTTTGTAGCAGCATTCACTGAACTAGAGTTTCATTTCAAAGCCATTTCCCATGCTTATTTTGATCTGTTTTTAAATTCTTGTTAATCTGACAGCTCTGCAGGAGGACCTCATTTCATTCTAATTTAAGTGAGACTATGAGCTTTTTATGCATTTACTGTCTATGTCAACTTCCCACTTGCAGAAGTGCCCTGTCAGCTCATTTGTCCACATATTTAATGATTGTGATTGTTGTTGTTTGAGTCCCCTGAGTAAAGGGAATATGAGCTAGTCAGATTTATGTGTGGCTGATATCATCTCTCAGTCTGTGCTTCTCCTTTTCACTACCGATATTTTCAAAGTAAATACAAGGCTGCTAATCAAATTGTTAATATTTTCTTTTATAGCCATTTACCCAAACACCACATATGTGGAAGACTGTCTTTCCTTTATGCTCCATGGTGCCATCTCATGCTAACAGAGTGTTCAACATTCTAGACTCTGCCTCTGTATTCTCTATGCTGCTTCTGTTGGTCTCCTCTTCCCTTCAACTCCATCCTCCTTTAAACAAGCCATAGAGTCTTAGAAAAGGCTTTTACTTTCTTGTTCAATGGTGTTTTGACTGTTTTTGTTTCTGCTTCCCATTTCTAAAAATATCTTGGTTTATAATATGTATAGAAATCCTGATGAGATTTTGTTATTATTTAATTGAAAGCATAGTTCTGTTGGGGTTAATGGAAATTGTCAATAATATTGAATGGTGTGTTAACTCTTTGCTTTTAAAATTCTACTTAAAGATTTTGTTTCTTTAGGGCATATATATATATATATGTGCAATGTATTTTTATGAATGTTTGATGTATAGTAACTGATAAACTGTTTATAATCAGAATTATTTTACAGTGTTTTTCATGTTTTATATTTCTGCCTTTAATATCCCATGAAGCAATAATATTAGTTTTGTTCTTTTTGTATGTGTTCTTTATGCTTTTTTTTCTTTCATACCATATTTCACTGGCAAAGTGTTCCAGTGTGAATTTGAGCAGAACTGATGAGATATTTAGTTTTCTTAGATTCTTAAAGTTTTCCAATTTTTGTATCATAGTATTATCATTAAAGTAATATATTTTGTTTCCTTTTTCTCCTTCTTTTCTTAATTGTCCACTATTAATAATTTATTTACTACGGTAAGGGGACATTGCCTTTAATTAGGTTATATATCATTTGACCATTTCATATAATTCACCTTTGTCTGATAGGACAAAGGATACTTACCCTTTAGAAAAATACACACATGGACACACAGATGTTTATTTTGTTTCATAATATATCTATTTACTTGAGAATAATTTCATGTTTAAACGAATTTATCACATTTCAATTGACACTACATTAAATTTGCATATTCATGAAAAATGTTTCCTTCCAATTTGGTAACAAAATATGTCCTGTATAAAGTGATAAATCTCTTAGGGCCTTTAAAATGAATCTATGCAGTAATACAACTTAAGCTCATTCATTTTGTGAGGAGATGGATCCATAGTCCTTAAGGCTAAGGTTTCTTTATTCAGATAAACACCAACCAAGCATAAGCCAAAGCGTGCCCAGAGCTTGCAAGCTAGTGTGGCTAGAGAGAAGGGCCGGCTCCCATGTGTCTGCCCCCTTAAGAACTTCCCACATGTCATCCTGCAACCCTCGACCACACTCGGACAGGCGTGGTCAAGCACACCTGTAGCTGGCCTTTAGGAGGCGTGGCTAAGGTGTCTCCCTACAATTTTGTGTTAATATTCTTGTATATAAGGCAATTTCCATTTTATTAGATTGGGTTACTGTTGGAATGCAAAAACTTAACTGATTTAGTATGTGTCTTTACCTTATGTTATATTATTTTAATGCAATTGTAATTTTTATTTTTAATATAAAATATACCATCTGATAACAATAACATTGTCTCTTTTTCTGTTTGATATTGTCATACTTTTCTTCATTTGCACTAAATATAAAAATATCTATAGCAAGCATATTTCTGTCTCATCCCTGATTTTGACTACTACTTCTTAACTGGATATATAATATCATTTAGTTTGAGTGGATTATTTTATAGCACCAATTGAATTATTGTTTTGTCAAGGAATGCAACAGTTTGTTCACAGGGGCTTGGTCTAGGTCTATTATGAGTTGGAGCATCTTCATCATGTAAGAAAGTTTTAGAATATGGAGGGTGAGATGTTATTTGAGAAAATACAGAAGAAAGAAGTTTCCAAGAATGGACTTGGAGACAATCCAACATTCAATATCTGTCTTTTATAGAAAGTATGATTGTACTGGCTTTTTGTGTTAACAACCGTCTATGTTACCTATATTTAATAAGAGTAGGTAGTCCAAATTAGTATAGAATACACTTCAGATAAGTTTTATTGGATAATACTGATCATATTGGCTGAATTTATTTCATATCACATAGGTTTTTCTCTTTCTGAATTGTCTTATAAAACCAACTATTGATTTTCATTTATGGAACTTCAATTGAATATAATGATTTTCATTGACAGTATATCACAAAACAGCATTTATTAGAACTAGAAATGTATGCTATGATTCTCCTTTTATAGTAGCTTGTGAAACCACATTCATATCTTCAAAAATTTAGAACAATCTGCAAGGTTATATAATTTCTTTTTAAAAATTAGATTAAATTCAATTTCCTTTTTTCAGTTTTTGTCTCACTTTTTTGGTTTTCTGAGACAGGGTTTTTCTGTGTAACAGCTCTGGCTGTCCTGGAACTCGCTCTGTAGATCAGGCTGTCTTCAAACTCACAGAGATCTGCCTGCCTTTGCCTCTTGGGTGCTGGGATTATAGGCCTGTACCACTACCACAAGGCTCAACTTCTTTTTCAATTAACACAATAAATTGATGTATCATTGCCTGTCCACTTCAGTCGATGAGACCTTTCCTAATTCCCAAAGTATCAAAAACTCACTGGTAGTTTGGACTTGGAAGATCTCACTGTTTTGATAGTATATAGGCACTGATTTTCTAGTATGAGGTTCTACTTAGTGCTTTAGTAGTGACTTGATAACAGATGAGAGACAAGGAGAAATTCTGCCGTGTAACCAAGCATGAGTGGGAAGATGGTTTCATAGAGAGCTCATGTTTCCACTGACTTCTCACATTGGTGGGATTCTACAGAGGAGATTGCAGAAAGTACAAGAGTAGGAAAAAGTAAGGGACACTCGAAATATCTGTGTATTCAGTGTAAGCCACCATTGACTATGTGCTTCATTAATGGGACAAAAGACACTTTATAAAGTGTTCAGGGTCAAAATTTACTTGGATTATCAGTCTCTGTGGTAGCCCAGGAAGGCAGTAACAGCCAGGATACAAGTTGCTTATATTGTGTGCTATGCTGAGCTCCTCCTAGGAGCCTGAAACTTTGTTTTCATCTTTGAGAATCAGAACTCTAGCAAGTTTTCCATGTCACCAATCTAGCCACCAAGGGCCTAAAAGAAGGACTGTCATTCAGGAAGAGACAATTCTCTGGTGCTGAAGTTGGAGCTATTCTCAAGTAGAAAGAGGAGTTGTTCAGAAGCCAGAAAACAGAGTGGATCAAAAGTATTCATTATTCACAGTATTCTAAGGGGATGCTGGCCCCATCACTCCTGCCAGAAAGATTGAATCACTGCATTAGATCATCTGTAATTTCAGCTCTGAGACTGTATGACTCTAAATACTATTTTTTCTTCCCCCCATCATCACCAATGCCAACTTTCTTTAACAAGATACAAGTGCAGCAACATTATTACAGGGCCAGCCCTGAAGCATCATAGGATCATGTCAGTGGGTGTGTAATTATGATGGTTGGGTTAATGACTGGGAGTAACAGATGTCTTGAAGAACTGTCACCCATATGAATTTCTGGCTAAGCAGTCTGATTTCTCAGACAAAAGGAAGTTTCTTCTTATGGGGTCTCATGATGCTATATTAAGATATAGTATAACTTATTAGATAGGTGTATAAGTTTTAATGTTAGAGAGAATGGATGTGAATTTTGATTCCAATCTTAACTAGTTGGTTCACCATGAACAACTACTTAACCTCTAAATTTCTTGTCCTGTCAAGTGGACATAATGTACTAGTCAATGTGTATTACTATAAAAAATGGGCCAATAAGAGGAATCAGTGTTTGACATCTAGGTACAGCTGAAGAAATAGTGATGGTAGTTATCTCACTAGCTGAGGTCTTCCCTAAGCATGAACCAAAACTCATTCTCTAACATGTTTGTGCTTTGAGATTTTAGGCTATATATAATACATCTTTGGAGGTCATGAGTTTTGATGTTTGTTCCATATTAAAAGAATTTTATGAACTAGGGAATTGACCACAAATAATCACTAAATTATCAAACAAAAATATATCCATAATTATTTTTTCTCATGTAAAGTTCCACATCCAATTAAAATAATTTTAAATAATCAAATTATATTAAATTAAGTGAAATATATACTGATCATATATGAATATTTTATGCATGATTATTTGTTGCAATCATTTTTAATCATTTTAATTTGAAATATATTCAAACTAAATAAAGTATTAAATACTTTCAGCATGGAATTATGACTCAGGGTTAATTGAAACAAAAGTAGCCTAACAAATGTGGCCAACTTGTGAGCCAGTCACTGTCCTTTCCACTCTCAGGTTTCTTAGCATTTGTGTTTGATCTTCAGCATGTTGTAGAGAAGGTAGAAAAAGCATTTGCTAGATGCTTCAGATATTTGAGTTTTAAACATGCTTGTTTCTCTGAAGGCCCTTTTGAGACTGACTCTCCTAACCCTGCTCTCTTTGGATACCTTGTAGGCAAATGTGAATGTGGCAGATGCACTTGTTACCCTCCAGGGGACAGCAGGGTATATGGCAAGACCTGCGAGTGTGATGACCGGCGCTGTGAAGACCTGGAGGGAGTGGTCTGTGGAGGTGGTAACCAATTTGTTAGCCTTATATCCTGTGCATGTGCATTGTTTTGCATGCCATTTTTCATTGGTTATACCATTTAAAATTGTTGTCCAAATAAGTTAAGAAACATACAATTTACCTTAAAGCAACATATCTTTATTACCACTTTTATAATCAAGAACTCTTGACTTGGGGATATGAAAAGACTGTCTAATCTAAATCAGTTTCTAACTTGTATGCTGGTTGTTGGCAAATAAAAGGTTTCCATGCAAGTTGACATTTGATCATTCAGAAACACTGATGGAGGGAAGCAGTGTACCCAGAAACTTGGGAAATAAACTGTCAGATTATAGTTCAAGTTGAACTACAGAATTATAAGAGATAGAAATTCAGTTTTTGGCCTTGCTTTCTGGATCCCAAAAGCCCCTCTCCAGTGAAAAATTATTAATTATCCAGGTAAAGAATAAGACAAGTAAGGGTGGTCTGCAAAGTTAAAATGAGAAGATGAATGTCTGAGAGATGGAATGTTGACATTAGCATCATCGGGGAGAGGGAATATATATCTGAGCTATTCTGTCTGCCTTGAAACACTTTATATTAACAAGATTGATGTTGCTTGTACCCTTAGACAATCATCTGCTAGCTCTCTTCTCAGTCTGTCTGTCACTCTAAGTTCTACCTTCCTGTGTACCTTACTCTGTAGTATATTCTGTATCACTTACAATTTGAACTATGGGGGGGTGCTCTTTGAAGAAACCACTGTTTCTGGTAGTTTCTTGTGCTGTAATTATGGAAGTTACACAAAAAAAGAATTTCTGCTGTCTTCATTTTAATTGTGGGAAATAGAGTGAAGTTGATGGTTAGCACCCATTAACTCACAAGTGACTGACCAGGACTTGAGCTTCCACAGTTAGTTCATAGATATTTCCTTACACTGTGTAGCTCCAGGAGTGGCATCAAATTGTTTCCATATTGCCATATTGATTTTTAGGTTATATTAATTCACTAATATTAGTTGCTAGTTGCCAGCATTATGTAAGGTGATTATTGTTATTGTCTTACCGTTTAATATATGAAGCTTAGCTGGTACCTGTAAAGTCCTATATGTACCTTTCTATTTGTATTACCTTATTCTTCTTGCTCAGTTAGGGACAGTGCCTGCAGGGAGGGATCTTCTCATAATGGCCTGGTATTGTTTGTTGTTCTTTTCTCTCTGCCATCCAGTGTTTACCTAACATGAGCCTCCTTACCCAGCATAATTTAGTGACTTATTTGAAGCATTTGATTTGGTAGAAACCTATTAAATTTCTATGTACATCAGCGTGTGTATTTTTCCTCCATGAACATCTTTATCAAAAATTAAAACAGACTATTTACCTGTCAAAACCCATGAAAGGGTTTTGCTTTGAAAATTCTCAGGGTTACACATAAACACCCTTCTGTATTGTCTGTCTATGTAAAGCTCCACTGTGTCCCTGAGAGAACAGACTTCCATGACCCAAATTAGTAAAATGCCTGTGGGTAAACTAGAACAGCAATCCTTTCATGTGCTGGAAGAAATAGAGTTAAACCAGAGCTTAGAGCATTTGTAAAAGACCTGTAGGAATCATGTTCTGAGACATAGATTGGCCTGTTGCTTGTTGGAAAAGGTAATGAGAACTAGAAATTGTATTAGGAAAGGAAAGTCGTTTATTAAAAACAAAAAATCTGTGTGATTAGAAATACATGTATATTCAACTAGAAGTTCCCTTTGAAAATATTATATTTTTGTTACTAAAATTTACTTTGATGTTTGGATGATATCTTGAGAAATTTAAATGTGGTCTAAATAGGTGACAATACCTGCTTTACTTTGGCTCTTCCTCTCTCAGCTGTGAACAGCCCAGCTCAGAGTTCAAAGCCTGATTCTCTGCCATAGACTTGCTTCCAGGGCAAGTGTATCTCATATCTGTATACATACCACTGAGTTTTACTGCTTACTTAGGGACAGTTCCTGTAGGGAGGGATCTTCTCATGATGGCCTTGTCATATCATAAGTAAGAATAAAGAGTCAGAAACAGTACATATAACTTACTAGATCCATGATGTCTGTCTAATAATATCCCCAACAATAAAGGCCAATACATAATCAGTCCTTTGTATTTGTGGCACTTATGTTATGGAAGACTGTCGTGAACATTGGATTAACAAAGGCAGAGTCATCAGACCCAAAATAAATGCAGGATTAGAGTATTGCCTTTGATCACAATATTTTCAATGATGGCTCAATGCATAATTTTGTTCAAACATTCATCATTTGAATATAGTATAATATTGAACTCAAGACCTGATCATGTCTGATCAAATCTCATCTAACATGTATATTTTTGTATAGGACATATCATGGCCTTCTTTTACTCAGGAAAACAAGAAAGCTTTTCAATACAGTATCAGACACTTTCTGAATCATCAAAATGGGAATAACAACAACAACAAAAAGAACAAAATGTGTCATTAAAGTGACCAGATACTCCTTTAGGATTTTAAAGCTAAGAATGAAGGAAACATGACATTTTTTTAACCCTACCCAGAAATGTGAATCTGAACTGCAGAGTTTTCCACTATTCCAAATATGTGTGCTCATCACTCTGTGAGTAGTGAGATTGGAGTTATAAATAAATTTAGAAGTAAGTGAATCTGAAAATACAAATCTAGGACTTAAGACCATTAGCTTTAGTTATTTTAAATGCCACTGGAAAGCTGAAGGGTGCTTCCTTAGTTTTTCACTGATCTTCACATTGTGATTTCATTAAGGTGAGGAATAAAAGTGCTGCAGTTCTAATTCCTCTATTTTATGACTATTGCTGTATGGATGAGATTACATGAGCCTTGACTGTTTTAATATCAGGGTTTTCTTCCATTTCTCAGCTATTCTAAAAACACAAGAGGCCCTCCACTGTGGAAGATGTTCAAACTTGATGCGATTTTGGGAATGAAATGATAGTACAGCAAGCAGTCCTTAAGGAAGTCACAAACTCTTATGCTTTTCATAACTAACAAGAAGCATGTTTTCTTTGAGTGGTACCTAAAATCTATGTTTGAGGAATCATAGAGTGAGACTTGGGCTCCTACGGAGTTGAAGTTTGTCTTCTGAGATAGAAACATCAATATCTGTGCACTGTCAGTCTCTTCTTGATAGGAGAATGGTTTGAAATAACAATCTGAATGTTTAGTTGAACCTGAGGAGAGATATCACTCCAGAGGAAAAGCAATATTTATGAATGTTCCAGATTCAATGATATTAGTGAGAGCCAGGGCAAACCCCAGTGAGTCCTGGGTTTATTTGCAGTGTTAGAAGGAAGAGGATGAGCTTATGCTTTGCATTTGCCAGTTACTTCTTCATTGAAAAGATGGGTTCTTCGTGGAGATCAACTGGGATGGAGAAGCTGAGATCTATCAGGATTCAGCCCCTTTGCCAGTGTTCTGCTACTTATCTACTCCAGCTTCTCTGAATAATGCTACCAAATGTGCTTCCAAATGACCTTCTTCAAGAAACTATTTTACTTCTGTGTGCAATGCCTTCACAGGACACATAACTCAGTGGAGTGTTGTGAGTATGGATATAATCAAACTCCCTTCATCTCTTCTCTCCCATTATCTCTCCCCCAATTCATATTATTTTCAAATATCATAAAGAACACCTTTCAAATAAATTAGAAATTCAGGGAGACACAGACAAGTTAGAGAGAAAATGAAAAATTTCCCTAATTTTGGAACATAGAATTCTCTGAGTTGGAGTAGACTTGGATTTCCAACAGCTAATGTTTGGATGTGTGGTGTCTTATGTGAAAGCATCTATGTTTGAGAAGGCTAAGCAAAATTGTAGAGATTAAAATTAGTTTTTCATTTTGTGGAAAGATTTCATTTTGAGGAAAGATTTCATTTTCTTGTGTCTTCCAAAAATATTTAGTCACTTTAGTTTATGTATATTGGAGAATGCCTAAGGATATTCATGTGCCCCAAGAGCATGCTGGTACCCACAGCTACCAAAAGAGGGTATCAGATTATGTGGGGCAAGAGTTCCAGGTGGTTATGAGTTTGACATGGGTTCTGTGAACCAAATCTAGGGCTTCTTCAAGAGCACTGAGTGTTCTTAAGTGTGGAGCTATCCTATCTGCATTTTCTTGAAAGTTGAACTCATTGTTAGTTGACTTTGAATTTGTCCTTGGAAAAAGCTTTATTAGGAGCTCTGCTTTGTTAGGAGCTCTCTGGTCAGTTGTTATTTAAAATAAAAATGCATTTTGCCTCTATTTGTTATGCATTGCCTTAGATACTGCTTTTTTTAAAAAATTATTTATTTATTATGTATGAAACACCCTGCCTCCATGTATGCCTCCACTCTAGAAGAGGGCACCAGATCTCATTATAGATGGTTGTGAGCCACTGTGTAGTTGCTGGGAATTAAACTCAGGACCTCTGGGAAAGCAGCCAGTGTTCTTAACCTCTGAGACATCTCTCCTGTCCAATACTGGTTTTCTTTTTTAATTGAGAAAATGATGTTTTTATTGTTTTCATTCATTTTTTTTAAATTAGCATGCAAAGTAACAAAATACCTTAAAGCATTTCCATACATATTTCATTTTGGTCTCTTCTGTTCCATCCTTCCACCCTCTGTATTCTTACTTCCACTTTTTTTCCTACTTCACATGTGTCATTTTATTCTTCCCAAATTACCCCCTAAATATCATCTTACCCCTCTTGTGGATGCCTTTTTAGTTGTTTCTGAGCCTATACCCATACTCACTCTCACAAAAATACACATACATAAATGTTAGAAGCTAACAAGATAAAGGAGAAAATAAAGCACAGTACTTATTCTTCTGATCCTGGGTTACCTTAATTTAAAACATATTTCAGTTCCATCTGTTGCTGGCAGATTTCATGATTAATTCTTTCTAACAAATAATGGCTATGAAAAATTATTTTTAAATGAGCATTTTCCTTTGAAACACTTAACTAAAGATCACAGCAAAAGCCAAAATGAAACTCATTGATAAAAATATCACCCAAAATAATATCTGATGACATTTTATTGTATTTCTTCCCAGGTTTCCTTTAAGAAGGAGAACTCTTTTCATATCTACATCCATTAGCCCCATTTAAACATTTTGGTAATTTGGTTAGTAAAAGTCCAAATTCTCCAGTATGTTAAACTGCATTGATTCACAGCTGGTCCCTCTCACATCAATTAACATTCAAGACAGCCTCCAAACACATGTATATGGATCAAGACAGTCCCTTAATTGAGACTCCCTTCTCAGGTGTCTATACACTGTATCAAGCTGAGAATTAGTTAACTAGGAAGTTAATGCCCCTCATGTTACAGACAGCCAGTAATAGATATACTGGTATTAAGTATGAAACATGTGGATACTATTCTTCTAGGTTAGGCTTGTAGAATAAATTAGAAAAATTGAGTTTGGATCATTTTCTCAGTTTACCACCAGACTGTTACACGGGTTCACCTTGACATTTAGTCTAGAACTCTGCATACTCACGGTTTGGCCAGAGAACAAAATATAGCTTCTAACTCAAAAGTAGGTACTGTTTGAGAATATTAGCCAACAAATATGTAAATCCCAAACATCCACATGTCTACCTAATCAGCAAGCCCATAAAAACCAAGAGCCCACAATGTGAATTCACCCTCCTAACAATAAAACAAAAATTATTAAAACCACTTTGGCAAGTTAAGATAATTTATCAATTGTACTCAAAGGTGAATGTAACCAGTCTCATAATTTTCAAAAGTTCAGCTTTGATTAAACTAAAATTTAAACCTCAAAAAGAAAGAAAAGCAGTATGTGGTAGGACATTTCTTCATTTAATTAGCTTGTCTGAGTCATTCCATCACCATAGAGGGTATGTAGATTTTCTCTAAACATTTTTTAACAAATAAAATGGATATAACTAATAATTGGTATGAATTTCTTCTCAAATAAATCACTCCTTAAAAAAATGTTTTCTCTGTCTGATAGTTCCTAAGATTTGTTCATTTTCATCAGTGCATAATTTTCAGATTTCATAAAGAGAATATATTCAAATTTTGGTTTAAATGTGTTTAATTATTTTAGTGAGTATAATCTTAGTCAGGGGCTTCCATCTTACATGCCATATACCCAGGGTGAGAATGAGAAGTAGACTGCTTATTGTTTTTTTTTTTATCACCCCTTGCTCCTAGAATAGCTACCCAGGGGTCCAATTTAAGAAGCAAGAAAGGATAATGAAGAGCCACCTCTTAATTACACAATCAGTTCCCAATTCTTCTGGGACTTCTCCAGCTCATGGCTACAATTTGAAGGAAATCACACAGTCCACAATTACAGACTCAGCAATGCCAGGAGCTGTTGGGTTCTTATTCTGAGGAAGAAGAAGTCTTTGTAAGATGAACAGCATTAGGGTGCTGTCACCAGTGACATCTTAAAAAATCACATATCAGCAGGGACTGTGCTTAGACAAAGATGCTGACCCTAAAATTCTGTGTGGTGGCACGCCACAAATGGATGGGAGGTGGATGTCTCAGTCCCACCCATGTCCTAAACTTTTTCTGTCTCTACTTGTGTTCTGTCTTGTTCTCAAAGCATGAGTTTTGTTCTCATTCTCATAGACAGACTTTAATGTGTCCATTTTCCAGGGGAAAAGAAGAAAAGAAGAGTTTCTTAATTTTTTTTTTAGGCATAGGACAAGTACTCAATAGCTACATAGGTCAGTTGACATTGTAAATAATGCAGATGTAGAAAAGTTCTGCCAACTGTATAAGATCTGTTGAATGTGTCTACTGGAATAATGACAGAAATCAAAGACCTTTTTCTTCTCCTTTCCATTTAGACTTGATCATCAGTACCCTTCCACATTCTCCAAACTGACATGACACCCAAACCCACTTAGTTACTTAAATGAATTTGAAGTTGTTAATTGTGCCACATCATCTGGCCTAATGTCTTTTGTCATTTTCCCAATCCTCTCAGGACAGATTAAGTTCTTTACCAAAAATAAATAACTTGCTATGAAGTTCATTCCCATTTGATTAATTATTTAGTCATTTTGATTCAAATAGTTGGCTTTCACTGCCTGAAACATGCCCAGCTCTTTCTTGTCCCAAGGATTTCTACACTCTGTTCCTAGAACATTGACTGCCTGGCTCTTCCTCATGCCTGGTTTTGCCGAATACTTTTCTGAGCTCCCTTGTTTGCCTTTTTCTCACTATTAAATATAGCAACAGCCTCCTTAAGTTCCAATAACTCAGGTATACATTTTGCTGTGACTTGTGTTTACCTCTAGTAGACTGTAAATGCCATGAAAATAGGGCCAATACCTGCTTTATTCTACTATATTCCAAACTGCTAGCATAATACCCAGTACAGGCATTTCTTGAATTGATGACTGAATTACAGTCACATATAGAATATGTTTTCAAAATTGATTAATATTTTAACTAAAGGGAAGTTGCATATAAATGACAAATCAAAATTTAAATGCCAATGAATTTTGATGGTTGTCTGGTATAGTTGCCAATTTTGCTTTGTAAAAGGATGTGATAAAAGAGCTAATAAATGACAAATATGGTCCTTTTTCCTTCCATACAAATTTCATATTATATTTTTCTGTGAGGAGCCATTGACCTTTTCTCAGTGATATCCTAATTAATAGCAGAATGCCTCCTTCAACAGTAGAGATTTCCATGCAAAGTAAGAATCAAAATTGTATAGAAGTTTCAAAGGAAGGCTTGAAATGTAGTCCAGAATAGAGTAAAATGCTGCAAAGTATGCACAGGCCTTGGGTTTGAACATACACAAGACACACACACACACACACAAGACACACACACACACACACACACACACACACAGACAGAGAGAGAGAGAGAGAGAGAGAGAGAGAGAGAGAGAGAGAGAGAGAGAGAGAGAGAATCTAGATATCAGAGAATTCTTTCAGGAATTGTAGTCAGCCATTTGCTGATATTTGTAGATTAGGCAGGGCCCGAATATACTGAGAGATGAAGGCATTCTTAATCCAGAACATGTGAGAATTGCATAGGAAACTTGGGTCAGTGAGGTTAAGGGAGGAGAGACAGAGTAAGATTAGAAAAGTAGCTTAGAGCTCTGAGTTTTAGGAATTTAAAGTATACCAAAGACCTCCTTGTTGAACAAAAGGTGTTCTCACAGCATTGATAGTAAAGCTATGTCAATAGAAGTATAAGATAGGGAATTATGGGCAAGAATGTGAAACTTGGTAGGAGGTATCTCAAAGGTTTATGATGCTATGTTTGAAGAACTGCTAACAGGGCTTGACAGCATCCTTTATGGAGGGAATTAAAGATATTCAATCATTATTCAAAACATTTTGAACTGACTGACTAGAATAGTTGTGCATTTCAAAGAAATGGAAAATACTGAAGGATCACTTTTGGAAAGAAAATTATGTAGGGAGATTAAGAAAGTTCTAATTACCATGACAACAGATAGGGAGTCACAGGAATAGGGCCTCATAAGATTTATATGACTAGAGGCACAACCCTGAAATCTTTATAGTTAACAGAAGTTTTATGATTTGGGTTGGGAGCATGGCTCTGTTGGTGAGGTACTTGCAGTGAAAGCATGATGGCTTAAGTCTGGTCTCCAAAACCTGTGTCAAAGACATTGACTTTAAAGATAACTTCTTTAAAGGCAAAGACAGAAGGATCCCTGTGCCTTCCAGACCTGCAGATTAGCCAAATCAGTAAACCCTTTGGTCAAGGGGAAATCCTGTCTCAACAAACTAAGGTGAAGTTGTAGGTGACTGAGATATGGCTTACCAGTGAAGAACATTTGTTATTCTACTAGGGGTCCAGATTCATAACTTTCCCACCCTTTTCAGGCATACACACACACACACACACACACACACACACACACACACACACACACACAGAGAGAGAGAGAGAGAGAGAGAGAGACAGAGAGACAGAGAGACAGAGAGACAGAGAGACAGAGAGAGAGAGAGAGAGAGAGAGAGAGAGAGAGAGAGAGAGAGAGAGAGAGAGAGAAGATAGAGCCAAGTAAACACAGACACAGAAGTCCCATGGTTTGATTAACTGTCAAGGAAGACTATAGACAGATAAGTAAAGATGATTAAAGAAAGACAATGGGTTGTACTAAGCTTTTTTGTTCAGACTGCCAGACCAGAAATCATGAATACTTCTTATTAATTATGAAAATTTGGCCTTAGCTTAGGTTTTTTTCTAACCAGTTCTTATAACTTAATTAGCCCACATTTTGATCTATGTTCTGCAACGTGGTTCAGTTACCTCTCTTCAGTATGGCATGTCTGATATGCTCTGAGTCTGCTGATGTCTCCATCATTTTTCTCCCCAGGTTTTCTGTGTCCCTGGAAGTTCTGACAACCTCTACCTGCCTAGCAATTGGCCATTCAGCTCTTTATTAAACCAATCACAGTGACATATCTTCAGACAGTGCAATATAATATCCTGCAACATTTTCCCCTTTTTGTCTAAAGAAATAGGAACTCTAACACAATAAAACTTTCTCTAATAAGAACAATTATCAAATAAGTATTATATTCACAATGTCCTGACCGTCTGTATTTGGCAAATTCAGAAAAAAATATTGTAGTATCTATCCTATCTTAGTGAGTCCAAAGTTTTATGCCTAAACCATTTTTATAATAATTTGTATTACCATCCCAAAAATACCTCTTTAGACCTTAAAACATCTTAGAAAAAACAACTTAAGATTTTATGTCTCTGAACTTTATATACTTTACATCTTTTATATAATTTTTTCTTTCTTAAATTTGGTAACAAGAAAAACTATATAACTATCTAGTATTCAATCCCTATCAGAGGCCCAAGAAAGATAAAATGTTACTCAAATAAATAGGAAGTGTAGAGCAAACTACTTCTAAAACTAAAGATATGACAGATATCTGGCTGCTTGGACAGTCACTTCCCCAATGTTCCTATGCAACGTTCCTATGCAGGACTAGAATAGCTGATAAACTTTACTGTGAAGAAGAAAATTTTGAGAGATTGTCATATTTTGTCTTGGCAAAGTTTGACAGTCACCTTCCATTGTTTATTGCTTGTCCAATTTGGAGAACATTCTGTCAGCAATTGAAGCAAAGTCAATTTCTTGCCTACTGTCTAACTTTTCCACAATAAAAGCAAACTCCATTTGGAGGTTCTTCAATGCCCATCATACTTTTGTGAAGTAAATTGGTGCTGTCAGAAGCATACCTGTCTCACTGTTATAAAAATTCTCATGTTATTAAAACCTCTTAAGTGCCATATTCTGTGGGTCTCTGAAGTATTTGAAGACTTATTATTTATTAGAATAGATCTGTTTAATCTCGAAAACCTACCTAACCTGACTACAAGTTTCATTGCTATAGATGACTAATTACTAACTTGTATTTTTTAAGAATGCATTACCTTTTTAAATGAACGATATAGGTACAATACCTTAAACAAGAGTTGAAACAAAGACAGAGTATGTTCTAGCAAAATAATCTTAAATTTGTATCAATATATAAAAATCCACACCATTGTAAAAATATTTGAGATTAATAGTCACTTGTTAGTTTTAAAATAGATAATCTACCCTTTTATTTTATATCCCCCTTTTTCTGTTCAGAAAAAGGTCCCTAAATCTACTTGCCCTTGCTTAGTTTCCTCCTGACCATTACCAATAACAGCTTGTAAACAACCCCCACTAAAGGATCATCCACTTAATGACCAGAAACCACCAACCCCACCTCTTTGAAATGATCTCTAGACTGCTTCCTGTTGTCTGGGGGTGATGGCATATTTAGGGGACTCAGAAAATTGGGATAATGGTCAAGTCCTGGGAGTGATATCTATATTATTTTTGTTTAATCTCTATTTGATGGGAAAGTTTCCAGCTTATCTGAAATCTTAACTGGAATAGTCTGTGAGGTAACCATCTCAACTAGCATATTTGAAGGTTGTTCTGGATGCATATTTTTGAGGAAACTGCAACAGAGGCTTTTTGGGAGGCTGAATTACCTGGGGTACTTGTGTTTGTTGGTATCTGGTCCTTTTTTATGAAAACACATAGACTTCTAAAGGTAACATATATATCTGCATTAACACAAGTATGGAATGTGCAGCGTGCACAAATTAGCTAAAGACGACTTTCTGTTTTATGTTTGAGCAGGTGAAAATCATCTGTCAACTTTATAAGTCCATTTTAATTTTATAACTAAACCTCCACCCATGCCATATTAAAGGATGGCATGTAGTAAGTCATGAGGATTCTGTAGCCAGAATTTTCATGAGCTGTTTCCGTGCAGAGAAATCAACATACATATCATCTGTCTTGTCTTTCCTGGCTTTTCCCCTCATGTCTCTACCCAAGATCCTCAGGAGATCTCCCCTCGTTAGATTTGATCTCAATTAACTTTGAAGGAATCCATTGCTTTTTGTTTTCTGTGGAAACAAAAGCTCAGCCTCTTTCCTAACACAATATACTGTTCGACATTGATTTTGAAGCCAAGACATCCCTAAGGTGTATAGGTTGGTTTACTTCAGCAGTACTTTCCATAGTCCACTGTCTCTCAGAACATAATGTATTCTCTGCTCATTAGTATTCAAAAATTCAAAATTGACAAAGAACCATACAAAGTCCAAACTCCCTATGTTATAATATTTTCCATCCTTAGGTGACTTATTTTCTTCATATAACTTTACTCTCTGTTTAAAGACTTTATTATTTTTAAACTATTTTTCCTATGACTGTCTATACTCATTTTCTTCTTCAGCACCTAAGCCACTTTTAAGCATACTGACTTTTTAGGGGATTTTTTTGTGTCTGGACCTGGCTTTCTGCATGTCTGCAGTGTTCTCTGACCACATGAGTCAAGCCTTAAAGTACAGTCCATCCACTATGTGGTTTTGCTTAGCAGATAACATTGGAGGCTGGCTCAAGCCCAAAGGCAATGGCTGGAAACCACACCTTTGTATGCTGTGAGTATTGGCCAGCTTGAGAGACTGTGGGACTAGAAAGCCACATCTGGCTCCTTGTCCAGAACATTCTTTTTAGCTTTGTCAGACCTTACGTTTGGACACATGAGCCTGCATGTGGGATACCATGTGTAATCAGCTTTCTCATGGAGATGTCCATCCTGCAAATTATAACATGGACATTTCTTAGTTTAGGCTCTTTTTTCTAACTAGTTCTTATAAATTAATTAACCCATGATTTTAATCTATGTTCTTCAAACTGTCTCGGTTTTCTTTCTTCAGTATAGCATGTCTGACCTGTTCTGAGTCTGCTGGCATCTCTGTCTTTCTTCTTCTGAGAGTCCTGTGTTCCTGGAAGTCCTGTCTAATCTCTTCCTGACTAGCTACTGGTCATTCAGCTTTTTATTACACCAATCACAGCAATACCTGTTCACAGTGTACAAATAACCTGCAACATCTTGGGGTGACTATCCAAGCACCCAGATATCTCTATCATTTCTGTAGTTTTGGAAGTTGCTTGCTCTGCAGTAGGGGTTGTCTACTAGTTTATAACAGTAAGCAAGAGGGTAAAACCAAGGTAGATTATCAGAGAGCAAGAGTAAACTAGTTGTAGTGAGATGTAAAAGGAGAAAGAGCCAAGTCCAAGCCTGCAGATGATGCAGAAGCTTAAAAGGTACATGTAGTGGCATTTTCCCTTGCCAGTCAACTTGTAGCAGTGGTTTGATGTATTTTCAGGTGCGGATGTGGCTTGTTTTTCCCTAAGAAAGTGTGACTAGGCTGCTTCTTTCCTAAAGAGAAAGGTGCTGTGCTGATAGGAAAGCTGTTTGGACCTTGAAATCAGAGGAACCAGAGCCAAGTTCTAGTATTGACTGGCTGGACTACAGGATTTGAAGTGCAACTTCAAGTATAATAGCAAGCCCCTCAGAGGTTCAGTTTCCTTTCTGTAAGATGATGACAGCATCTGCCTTCCCGGGGTTTGACAATAGAGCATTCAATGCATGAGGAAAGGCTTCTCAGAATAGATGTCTTTGTTCAGATTTATTTTAAATTGGTCTCTCATTTCCTTTCTGTTAACTTCCAGATTGTGATGTTATGGAAAATCACTACCTGGATTCATGGGTGGTCATACTAATTTAATCATAATAAAGAATTCCAACAAAAGAGTCTTGTCCATTAACCTTTCCATGTGCAAAGATGAGTCTTACAGAACACATGGTTAAGAAAGCATGGTGGCCACAGCACCAGAAGCACTGGTCAGTATAGATGACAAATATACATGCCCTTGTGAACACAGCAGGATCACTGCACCCATCCTCTTTCATTTCCTATGCTCTGGTTCCTGGTAACATGTTCTGTTTATAATGGATACTTGAGAGAGATCTGGCTGTAAGAAAGTGTGACTATCAGGAAAGAAACAAAGCACTAGATAGAAGTAAACTAAATTGGAAAATTCAGAAGTCTACTAGATGGCTGTTGGCACACAGGTAAACAGGACTATATACCGCTATATAACTGTCACAAACACAGTGCTTCTTATTAAAGGATAAATATCTCAAAAACCAGGAATAGAGATCAGAAACAAAAAGATGAAAATAAAAGGTCAAATATGAGCACAAGCCTTGTGCAATTTTTAACTGTTATACATCAATAAAAGGTACAGATGTTTATGCTCTATCTGTTCTTGTTCATGAAAAGGATTGTAAAATGGTAAATCATTAGGAATACCTTTTGTTTTTATTAGTTAGCCATGGGAGAGCAATTAATAAATGCTGCAAGCAGCGATGATGTGACTAGCCTTCAAAAGTGAACTGGGTGTCTTGGTGTGCACAATGAAGAATGGCACCAACACAGCCTGCTGATAGAAATGCAAATGAGAAAGGTCCAATATCCAGAAATGACTCATAACTCCATTTTATACAATTTCAAGATTTTTTGCTCAAAATCTTATCTCCTATACCACATCCAAATATGTCATTCTAATCTGTATCTCTGTTTTAAACAGCAATGTGTCAGAATGTCTGTGTGTGTACGGAAAGCATGTCTGAAGGGATATGAGACCCAGTAATTCACATTATCTTATACACTGATTTTTCTGGCTATTTCGTTGCATCTCCCCCTTACCCTTGTCCTATGACTGTTTTACAGGCCATGGCACATGCACCTGCGGTCATTGTGTTTGTGAGAAAGGATGGTTTGGCAAACTCTGCCAACACCCACAGAAGTGTAACATGACAGAAGAACAAAGCAAGAGTTTGTGTGAGTCAGCAGATGGCACATTGTGCTCAGGGAAGGGTGAGTATCACTGCTGGAGCTGGATCCCTGCTCAGACACATGGTCCCTTAGAACAGCAGGTAGCAGCCAGTCCCTCCAGAATGAACTTTGCCTGAGAAAAGCTGTTCAGCTTGTGTGAACCCTGAGACCTGAGCATCAGCAACAGGAGGTGTGGGAACTAAGGTGCTATGCTCCTTCTTGTCTGTGCAAAAGATGGAAACCTTCCTAAGTTTTCACAAATATTTTACCAAGAGAAGACTTCATTTATATGAAAACGCAAGTGTGATTTTCTTATATTTATGTTTATAACCTTATCATAAATAGTTTTTGGCTGAGTCATGCCCAGTTGCAAACTCCATAAGGACACAAAAAGCTATACTCACCAATCCAGTGAGTTATAGTCCATTTACTCCCTAACCTGAGTTTTATGCAAAATTATTCCCTAAATATATAAACACCCATATTGAGTCCTCATTTGAGTCTCAGAGTTTTCAGCTAGGTAGGCAATTTGGATATAGAAAACACAAAAAAGTTAAGGAAGGCAAGGGAGAAGGCTCAGCAGTTAAAAGCACTTTCTAATACCCACATTGGGTGGCCTATAGCACTCAATCCAGGGGTTCACACACCCTCTTCTGACTTGCATGGCACTGAACCTAAACATGCATATTTTTAATGAAATATATCTTTTTTAAAAAGAAAAATTACAAAATTTGATTAAATATTGACCTAAAGGCATTTCCTCACAACAGAATCAAACACAAATCTCCAAATCTCTACTTAATGCTTTACCAGTTATTTGCTTCAGGTGGTGGAAGTATGATTAGAGGTCATTGAAAGTTGAGAGGGTAGATATCTATGAATTTAATCCTTCAGTGGATAGGATGCTTGGTCATGGCTAATTTCAAAGAAGAATGTAACATCTGCCCAAGGCTTTCCACTTTGAGTTTCATGGTTCACATTAATGATGGGCAAGTGGTTGAAATTCTTTTTCTCCTCCTTTCTGGAGGCATCATGTTAGGCATAGAAGAAAGGGGCTGAGGCTGAGCTCTTGAAACTGTAGTTTATCTTGGTTACAGAGGATAATGAGGATGATATTCCTGAACTCCATGGAGGGAATTGGCCTCCAAGAACAAAAGTAAAAGTAAAATATATAATGAGAGACTGGGGAATTTTCAACACGATGAATGAGAAAGGACATTTTCTCACATCCTTTCACTATGTATCTCTGATAAATCTTGTTTCTAAAATCCATGTTGGAAAACTGTTATTTTGGTGATCTCAAAGTATATAGATCCTTTTTATTCCTCTTATGGGATAGATGTGAGCCAGGGACTGGGCTGTGACTGCATGCCCTGGTATTTTGTGACCCACCCCAACCAAAACGACAAGCTTGAACTATGCACTCTGAATAAAGCATTCACTTCAGGAGACGATGAAGAAATAGCATTTTATTTCTTACAAATTTATAGCCAAGACAATAAATCACTCCATAGAAAAATTTAAAACAAGATACATTGTTGTGACCTTCATAACAGATGGTGTCATTAGTACAATAGTGAAAACTGCCTGCTAGGGTGTCAGGTTGCAGCATTTTGTCAGGCTTGATGTATGAAAAAGAAAGTCAGTAATGGGATGGGGCTTTGTCCCCAAACTGAAACTATTTTTGTAAATGGCCTAGGGAGATGTGCTTAGTGGCCATGTCACCACTAAGTTTAGCTACCTTTGCAGAATAAACGGTGGAATTTATAGGGCTTTATTTTTGTTGGTTAGTTTGAGGATTTATTTATTAACTTGGCTCCATGGTGGCACAATAATATGTTTGTCTTAATAACATTACCTTAGATCCAAGTAATCACTCCAATAGTCAGAGATGCCATTATGGGACAAGTCCTTAAATGTATGCTTAAACTGTCACAGTGATTGCTACACTCACATCATTAGTAAGTCCAGGGTATCCTCACTCATTCATCTGTTTCTCAGCTATCCCTGTTCTGTATCCTCAGAAAAGAGAATGGGAAAAAGTTATGCTTTCAAGACCAAGTTTATCCTTGTCCTAGTTACCACACGCAATATGGCTGCTTGTTACATCTGTAGACAAGAACTGTTCATTTATGAAACTATATGGATGTTTTTGTTGTGGCAGTCATCACAGATAGATGGTTAAATGGTGGGTTGAATCAGATTGAAATATTCTGCTAACTGTTTTTGGAATGTTGTCTGAGGCAATTACTCCATCCTTTCTGCTGTGCCATTCTCATCTTCAAAGGAAGTTTGTTCCTTTCTCCTCCTTAGGTCTTTAAATTGTTCTACAGATAGATGAAAATTTTCCCAACAATGAAAGCTAGCAAAAAGCACAAAGGAAAATGGGGACATTGTTAAGAGTCCTTTTGGAGAATGAAAACAAATGAGTTAATGATGTTGTGGTTGCAGGTTTATCACCCTATGGTTCCCGACATGATGGGCCAGCTGCAGTCTACGGCTTGGCTAGACCTCTAATGGGAATGGGTCGTAGCCTGCTGAATTCAACAGATGCTTGCTTTGAGCTGTTCAATAAGCTTAGACTTGTTAGACAGAATCTTCTCATGCTTTCCCTTTTTTAGATATGAATAATCCACCCCTGTTATTGGTTATTTAGAGAACATCCAGAGCTCTCTACATTTAAGGTCTATAATAGGTTCTAATGACTATATACATTGTGTTAATACTACATGCTATGTTGTTCCTGTTTATGGAGGGAGTAGAAGAATTTCCTACCAATCATCAGCAAACAGAAACAACACACCTGGGATTATGGTGACCACAAAGATTGCTTCCATAGCATACACAAAATCAAATCCCAGTTTTATTCTAACATTTTATGACATCTACTATATTTGGATCTATAATTTACTTGTCAAATATTCAGTCTACATATACCACATTGACTTTAGCTGAGCGTGCTCATTTCAGGAAAATACTTTGCTATTCTTTGCAGCTAAGCATTCCAGAAACAAAAGAAGTAATAAGAATCATTTCCAGGCAAGAGATAAGTTCCAAAGATGAAGTTTTGTAAACTCTTTAGGAATTATGGTATCCATGAAAAGGCATCCTAGGTGTGATTATGTTAATATTATATAAAATCATTTATTTCTATTGTGGAAATAACTTCATGATGTAAGAGATACTATATAAGAAACAGAAACACTTAATTCCTTAAATAGTGAATCCTTCTTCTCTTATGGAAATAATCCACTAAAAAGTATGGTCCTTTGGGTGACATCTTTGTGATATACAGTAGAGTGCCTATGTAGTTATTTCAGTAGCCATTTGTTAAATAACCAATTGATTGTCCGACATTCCCATGTCTGGAAATTTTTAAAGAAAATATGTAAATTTAGGAAAAATTTAATACTAAAATGAAGATACACTCTGCCTAGGTAAGAATTCAAGGGATCAGCTGGGCATTGGTGATGAACGCCTTTAATCCCAGCACTCGGGAGGCAGAGGCAGGCAGATCTCTGTGAGTTCCAGGCCAGCCTGGTCTCCAGAGCGAGTGCCAGGATAGGCTCCAAAGCTATTCAGAGAAACCCTGTCTCGAATAACAAACAAAAAAAAAGGAAAAGAAAAAGAAAAAGAATTCAAGGGTTCCTTATGTCTTTTCCACTAGACCAGGAGGTAAGATTCTAGGCAAACACCATGCTGTCAATCACTCCACAAAAATGGAAGACCTCCATACATTGCTTTAATAGTCTACAAGTCAACCCAAACTCTCACGAAAAAAGAGTCAAGACTAAGTGACATTGTGCTACACTTAACAAACAAAAGTAAAAATAAATACAAATGCAATTCTTACTTTATAGCTGGTTCTGACACTTGATTGCCTTGAGATGTGTGACAAGGAAAGACCAAAATGAAATTTGGTTGTGGGAGATTGTTTCACCTAAAATGAATATACCTTTTCCATACCATGAACTCACATAGCACTTAATGCTTGGGACACTTTAACTTGAATTATTTCATGATATGCATGACAGTGTCCTGTCAGTCTATTTCCCCAAGCCCCAGTTTTCCCCTCTCTGTGTCCCTAGGTTGTTGATCATTTGTCACTCACTCTATTTCAGAAGTACTCAGAACACTTCTGAGTCTCCTCTGTGTGTTTACAGCTTAATGAATTTGGAGTTTTGCTAGCCGCATTAAAAACTTTTACTGTTTCACATATTCTCAAGGTGATTTGTGACTTGAGTAACTTCATATTAAATATAAGTGTCTTTTAATAAAGGGGAATTATGTCCAGAAAGAAAAGACAAACAAGGAAATGGAAAACTCTTTGAATTCTGTAGTTGTCCTAGCTGTAGCAAAAGCAGTTCTTCTGCAAGATTTTCAAGTCTGTTTTGAAAGACATTTACACCAAGAGAAATTTATTTGAAAATTTCAAATTTGAAAATTTGAAAAATGTGATTTTACTTTAGATATGCCATTAGTAAGATTCTCAGTTACCCAAAATAGTTTAAAAACTCAATAGTGTTTTTTTTTTAAAAAAAATGAGATGCAAGGTAACCAGAAATAAGTTGATAAGGGGTAGGAAAATTGACTGGACCGGATTTGGGGTTCACTAGTACTCTTCCTGATTATAGATAAAATCCTGAAGGGAAGGTCTGAGACATCAAACAGACATGAGGGATTGTGTTTACATTTTTAGCACTTTACCTTGCCACTCAGTATGAATTATGTGTGTCCCCATTTCAAGAAAATCACATAAACAAAATTCTGCCATGGTGAGCTAAATAATTTAGTAATTATGTAATTACAAAATGAGTCTTCACTTAATATAATCTAGTGTTGGATTCCTTTAGATAACAGGGACTTTAAAATGTAATTCAATTCAAAAAGAAAGAAGCTAAGACATCTATTTTGAATACCTTTTGGGGAGACCATCTCTAAGGATGAGCCACATCCTGTTCCATTGACATTTCAGCCAGACTCGACCAAGGAACAATTGCTCCAGGCTAATTGCAACTGTCTAGATCTATAATGAAGGCTTTCCTGGATGACCTTTATGTATTTGAGTAAGTAAAGCTCTTCTCTGAGAAAGCAGCTGTTCAATAAATTTTACTTTTAGAAGATAGGTTATTACAAGCCTATTGTCAGTGTGTCAATGATACTCACTTTTTGATGGAAACTTTTATTTCTGTGGTGACAGTCAGTAACGCCCATTGTGATTTCAGGTTCTTGCCATTGTGGAAAGTGCATATGCTCTGCAGAGGAGTGGTATATTTCAGGGGAGTTTTGTGACTGTGATGACAGAGACTGTGACAAACACGATGGTCTCATTTGTACAGGTGCAGTATTGAATTACACTAATTGTTTTATGCCATGGATGACAATAGAGCCAAATGGCATCTGCCACATACTGCTTTAGATAGCCAGAGAAGGCAGCTTCCAGAGAAGGCAGCTCCATTCCACATACTCAAGTGAACAACACAGATGTGTAGTAATTCTGACAGGATAAGTGAGCATCTGTGAATACTAACCAATATTTTCCCTAGAAGATGGCAAAAAGGATGAAGCTAGATTATACAATTGTTTGGAAGCTAATCTGCCCTATAAATTTACACAAGGCTATAAATACAAATATGCAGAATTCTCTTGACAACCATTTTATTTTAACATGGTCCAGGGGAGGGGTATTGTTTTAAACAGCACTCAGATGCCACAATTGGTGTATGGGCTATTTTTAGGGAGCTGGTTATGGCTATGAATGTGTGTGTGCTGGGAAATGCAGCAACGGAGAATACAAAAGGTTTTACTGTTTAATGGGCATCACAAAGCTAATTAAATGAGTTATAATAATTAGCTATGAAAATATTGAATCAAGTTAAATAATAATATGTGTTCTCCTGAAGTTATTATTTTAATGATAAAATGTACTCATACTTAATAGAGTTCTAGTTGATTCAATATACCATTAATAAAATTCTTTCTAACCAAAATATTTTGTAATCTACCATTTTAATAAGGTTAGAGATAAATATTTTGACATGACATTAAATTAGACAATCAATTTTTCTGTCCATCTTACTATACAAGGATATTTTTCCAGCTCTCTGGCATGCCCAATTTCATATCAAGGGGCCTTATGCTTTTCAATGTTTATTTGTAATCAGACATGGATTTCTCTCAGGTGTTTAATAACATAATAATATTGTGTTATAAGACACTTTAGAGAAGATAAATGGAATAGATTTCTCATGGACAGTTATGATTCACAGTCACATATTCTAATGGTGCTTTCCTGTCATAACTATAATTCTCATGTTTATTTTACTGCAGGGAATGGAATCTGTAACTGTGGAAACTGTGAATGCTGGGATGGATGGAATGGAAACGCATGTGAGATCTGGCTTGGCACTGAATATCCTTAATGATTCCGTGGGAGACAACTGGATTCTCATTTCTAGGCCATTTTAGAAATTTAAAGGAAAGCATGTGTAAACAGCACAAGGACAGACTATTGTGTGTTTTTCTATTTCTGACTGCCTGAGGGAAACATGGGTCTTCACTAGAAATGACTTCAGCGATGTAAATTATACCACAGAGAACTGTCCCCCCCCATAGTAATTAACACCAGTGTTTCACAACTGAGGAGGGCCCTTTTGCAACCCACAAGACATTTGGCAATGTCTACAGAGAATTTGGTTGTCAGACTGGGTAGGGTATGGGTGCTTGTGCTATGGGCACTTTAGATACAGTGACCACAGACAATGCTGAATACCCTATAGAATATAGAAAGGTCCTCACAGCAAAGTATTTTCTGACATCCAAAGTTTGCTAATATGTAGCAGAAAAAAAATGCTTAATCACATGGTAATTAGGACTCCACATTCCGACAGAAGGAACACTGTATCAGAATATAAGGATGATATTTATTCTCACATAAACCAATCATTTGGATTCTTTCAGGATTCCATATGACTCTGAATTTGTATAATGGGACAATGATAACAGATACATATGATGTGTGGTAATGGGCTGAGGTTTACCAGGTCAAAGGGGCTTTAAACTCACAAGAATCTCTTACAGGAAGAAATGAAAAATGTACAATTTGACATTTTAATAAATAGTGACATAAGTTGTTTATATTCTGTGTCAATATCTATTCACCCACTGAAAGCAAACACAACAGAAAAAATGAATTGGAATACACACTTTAAATCCCAAGAACTAACAGACCATGTTTTTAAGACTAGGCATGGGTTACATGTACAAGAAATCTGACTTTTTACTCAAATTGGTTCATGTAATGTTTCCTCTGAAAAAGATAGTGTCTAGTTAGAAACACAAGGATCCTATACTGCATTCATTGTTCCTAAAAGACTTTCTTTTCTTCAAAGAAATGGTAGGGTCAACAAGAATAACACATATTTCATAAGCTCAGAAATAGACTCCAAAGTCTAAAAATAGCTTAAATCAAAATTACAAATATTCACTCAGTGATAGGAACAAAATGTTTATTTTCTTGGTGAAATTTTGTTCTGTATGAAACTCACATTTAATTATGAAAATGTACAATATCTGGGGTTCCCTTGCATATTTACAGTTAGATCTACTTATACACATAGTTGAAGCAACCATTATTTATAGCTAAAAAAATACCTTTTTCCTAAATGTGAATTATTTGTAAAATCCTAAAATAACATAGCAAAATCATTTCTGTATTGTTTTAAGATGAAATTTTTACTTGCAAATTTTATATTAATAATGTAAATATTCTAGAGTCATGGCTTGGACTTTATCAGTCAAGTCACCAAAAAGGAAAGAAAACATGCCTCCACTTAGTATTACTTAAAAAACTAAATATTGAAAAGTATTTGAAGAGTCAATTTCACTGGTGCTGGTTTTATAGTAACAACAAGGTTCTGAGAATTTAACCTATTTATAAAATTGTTGCCTCTATCCTGAGATTAGGGGACCCAGCCATATAGGTTGTATTTCTATTACTAAGCTGGCAATCAACATCAGTTTTATAAAATGAGGGAAATATAAGAAGTTAAGGTAGAGTATGGATGATTGCATTCTTTCCTCTTCTGTTTCCCCCCCTCTATATATACATTTTAACCCAGAAACAAACCAATTATAATAATTCAGTAGCAGTTCTGATGATATGTTTGGTGATATCCAAACATTGAGAGTGGGTGACCTTCCCATCATGTATAATGACTTTCAGATTTCCCTACTGCAGGACTCAGCCTTCTAAGAAGGTGTGAACAATGTGTATTAGATAAACCACTGTAGGATTTTCTTCTTTAATTGTTTAATATTTTAAAATTGTAATAAATAAATAAAAATCCATCCTGAGCTTTCCAGCCATACATAAACAGGTTATGGACTGGCTTTAATTACAGCTGTGTGTGGTAGTTTGCCAGTCTTTGCTCCCCTGGAATTACCTTCAGTTCCCTTTCATTACCAAAGGTGCATCTTTTAAAATTGTTTCTCTAGTTTTTTTTTAATGTCTATCAGTAGCATCTACCATGAAAGTATGTGTTGCTCTTCTTATATCTTCACAAGAAAAAGTGTTGAAATATCGTTAGCATACAAGTGTTCTTAGAATAGAGTTAGGACATTGGATTATTCCATGAAAGTCAAAATGTGATATCTTAAATTTTGGACAACAAGAAAATATGTTGTAGTTGGCCATGTTCTGGAGTGCATTATTACAGGTTATGGAAGGAAACTGCAGTACATATCTCACAACAACATAAACACTAATCAGTTCTTTTTCTTAGAAAACAGACTTTGAAAAAAGCTTCAATTTGTGTGTGTGTGTGTGTGTGTGTGTGTGTGTGTGTGTGTGTGTGTGTGTGTGTGTGCGTGCGTGCAAATTCCACACACTTTTGTTTAAAAAACAAAACAAAGAAACATGGTGACAGGCAAAGACATAATCTATTCCCTATCTAAATATGTTTCTATATTTTGCTTCAAAAATAGAAACTACCTCATTGAAAATGCTAAGCAAGAAAAAATTTGTAATGAGTAGGAGAAGATAAGCAAATCTCTTTGGCTTGCTTGTGTGTTTTTAAAAAATTACACTGGGACCCATGATAACTAAAAAGGGGGCATTAAGCTCACCAATGATAGTTATCCTCATCCTAATTGTTTAACAAACCATTGGTGAAGTATCCCTCCAGGGGAGTTATAAAAGTCAAAAAAAGTCCTCAAGATATGAGAAGAACCATTGTTCCTACTGCCTTTAAGGAATCCTGAGTTCATCTGGAATCCAGCAGCACCAGGGAAGGAATGGCTTACCTCTATCTGTTCAAATACAAACTCATCCTCACCAGTAGCTATCAGAATTAGACTGAATAAGAACAAGAACAAAGGAAAACAAAAATATAACAGTCTTAATTTGAAAACTCAACTGTCAACAACTTGGAAGCCCACATAGTATTCCAGATGCTCACCTAGCTGTTTGAGTCATTTTTTAAGCCAAACCCTTAACTACCTATGTCCTTTATTTCAGAACAATACAATTTACATTCTGGATTTGAGTAAGTCTATACTTAAGGAAATAATAGGGCATTTAGCTTAATTGTTTCCCAATGATATTGTCATTCCCTAAAAATGAAAAAATTGAAAATAATTTCCCTCTATTTTCACTTTCTTCTAAACTGAACCGTGTCCACTGTAGTCTCAAGCTCCTTCTTTGAGGGATATCAAACACCTATTATCCATGTAATAATTGGGAGAAATTTTTAACAAAGTAATGCTTATTTACTTTAATTAGGAACCAAGGACTTGTTGTTTTAGTTTTGCCTAATGTACCAAATTTGATATTTGATTAGGTATGATGCATTCTGATTACTTGCTAGGAAGTCAATAATAGAAAGACCAGAGCATAAGTCATGGGACCCTTTATGGATCTAGTCCTCACCCCAAAGCATCCACGATAAGCAAGCACTTAAAATAAGATTTTAAATTCTCCAGAATACATAAGGAAAGTGTGCCCAATTTCCTTTACTCTTCACACAGGGCAGACTGTTTGAGTATCTTCCATAATTTTTACCTGGGAAAACAATCAGAAATTTCTGGAAGTAAACCTATTTGGAAACAAAAATTGTGTGACTTGAATTATATAAAGGACTAATATTAATGAGCACTGTTGACGGATAAGCAAAGCAATCAGCTACCATGACAGGGTGGTAGAACTAACCCTCCCCCACCAGATATGCATGCAGAAGGAATGGGTCTCCTAGAGACATGGTACTATGGATATCCATACAGGGAGATATAAAACACACAGTCTATAAATACAAATGTGTTCCATCAGATTTACTATTCAGAACATTAGTGATGACAGATTGTACTTAATAATAGCAAACGTAATTTCTTAGGGAAGGAATGATGATCTTATTCCAGAAAATTATCAAGAGAGGTATCATCAAAGAGCTAAAATTTTCTTTGGCATGGTAAAGGGGAAAATTGATTTCATCAACTTATTTACAGAGAGTTCTCTATATTTGGAGTGATACAATGCCATTTTGTTACATCAAGTTAATTGATGGTTTCCATATGCTTTCAAATGAGGATTTTATTAGATATGTTGTATCTGTGAATACAACAAATGGCAAGAAACACAAATTGTACAATACAGACAAGCTCTCTGTATGTAAATGAAAAATACATACCAGTGCTTCTGGATACATGGGTCCTAGTACATGTAGCTCATTTGGTGCTTTCCTCTTCCCATGCAATAGGTGAGACCAGACCCAAAGGAAATGGCCTAACTAATTCAAAGATATAACAAGGACCCCTCTGCATGTATCTAAACATATATTAGAAGAAACCACTTGGATACCTACCTACAGTAACGCATTCTCTCATAGACAACTGACAACTCTTAGAAAACAATACAGAAAAATTAACATAAATCTCAATCATTTACAAAAATAAATCTTGTCTTAATTTTAAGCACTATCCAGGTCTTGACAACAGAAATCTCAAGTAGGGTTCATATCAAAAACAGAAAGGTAGGTTGATTTAGGGTGTGTGTACATGGGGATGGGTAGAAACTGTGTTTGTAAGGGCAACTGATAGGAATACAAGTAATTCGTATTTTGCAACATATTAATTGGTAGGAGTGTCTTACCTAAATAATAGGCTAATGGGTTTTGTCTAATTACCCATAACACCAAATAAGTAGTAGTCAAAGGAGTCATTTTTTTGTGTTTGCAATTTAACATTATTGACAAAATATCTACTCAAACATTATGCTAATGGTTATTTATTAAAATGTAGTCTAGTATGAAAATGAAATAAACATAAGCAGTTAAATTTATACTAAATCTTTAATCAGCTAAGCAAGCCAAAATTTTTCTATGTTGGGTAAGGGGTGTCATGGAGATTCATGAAAACAATGAGAAAATAATTTCCCAGTAAGCACAGTGAACATGGGGACAAATGGCAGGTAGGTCCTTCTGCCACATGGAAATAATAATAAGAGGCCAGTACATTGATCCAACATAGATTGTTTTCTATAAAAGAGGTTCAGTTTGGTTTCAATGACCTTTTCTGAGAAGAAAACATAAAATTTTATTGTGTACACACAGTTAACAAATCTATTTCCAAATAGTTTAGTATTAAACATTTTGAAGCTCTTTATATCTGATATTGAACATTTTATATGGAATCTTTAAACTGTATCTCCAGAAATTCACAGCCTTTTTTAGTAACCCCAAACTTGAAGTTCAACAGGATTCAATTCAAAATAAAGTTACAAAGGCAAAAGAAAACAAAAGCAAATAAATGAAATGGCCCAAACGCCTAATGCTGGAGTGTTTTGGTTTGTCGTTAGTTTTATCTATGGTCCTCAACACAGCACTCTGATATCTTAGCAAGTCACCTCAAACCCAGCCTATTGGAACTCACAGAGATGAATCAGAGGTGTGTACTGGTGACACAGTACCAGACCCAGCATGCTGAGCTGAAAACAAAAAGAATTTTACCTAATATGTCCAGTTTAAAAACTTGTCATTAAACACCAAAAACATTAAAATCTAATTTATACTAATGTGTGCATTGCTGCTGCAGGAAAGAACACAACAGCCACCTTGCCCATGCTCTGCTGAGGGTAACTGGAATGCAGCCCAAATTGAGGGTGGCATTGAGTTATCTTTATTAAAAACAGAAAGGAGTGGGTCAGAAATGGATTTAGGTAGCATATTTCTTATATGTTGTAATGATTTGTTTTTTTTATTTTTCCTTTTTCCCAATAATGAGGATTAATAGATGAAAAAAATGAACCTTAATCAGGCCTACAAGGCCTACAGAATTCTTTGGACCCACTTTCTCAAAAACCAAGTGGGTCTTGCTCGCTGGGCAAGGCAAATGTTACCATTACCAGTAAGCTTGTGATATGTATAAAACACACACACACACACACACACACACACACACACACACACACACACACACACACAAACTTAGAGGGGATGCCAAACACCTGTCATAGAGGTCTTCCCACGGATTGTGTTTGACCCTTGGTCCACCTAGGCCATGCCCGCCTTGGGAGCACAGCGTTTCCTACTAAACAGAGCATATATGTGTGTTTAATCAGTAATGTGAGCCAAAGACAACAACCTTAATCTTTATAGATATGATTTGCAGTAATAGGTTTAGGAGGCTTTCTGATTCCCTGATTGTTCTCCAAACTAAACCAACTACAACACCAAAGTTTCAGAGGAACACAATCCTGCTAAATCACAGACAGTGGAGCGAGCAGCCCTGTAGAAATGGGAAGAAGAGAAATCCATGATAGCACAGGTTTACAGCGTCTAACTAGAAATTACTCAATATTATTTGTGTGCTACAAAATCGAACTTAAACACATGGATTTCGCTGAAACAGGACTCAAAAAGGAATATGGGTAGCTGTCAGCAGGCAATGTATTGAGTGTACGTGTGAAGTATGTCATTCACATGAAGTGTCACAGTCACAGAAAAGATATTAAAAAGGCATTCCATATCTGGTAGGGCATTCCATGGTCTGAGTTTAGCTGGTTTGTCCAGGTGTCTTCTTGGTGTAGAGGGGACCACAGGTTGAGATTTATCCACTTGCAACGAAGGAGGTCTGAGACAGCATAGAACAAGCATCAGCTTGCTTGCTGAGGTTCTTCAGCCGCAGGAGCAGGAATGTCTAGTAAGGATAAATCACTCAACTGTGCTCTGGACAAGTAAGTCAGGACACCTGAGGATCTGGCTATGTGGTCTTGCACTTGTTGACTTGTTTGCCTCCATTCATTATTGCAGATGCACTTGTACTTTTGCTTGGCGTCACCCCAGCTTTCGGAACTGTTTCGCCAACATCATGCAAAGATGGTTCTCGGTACATGGCAACTAGAGAGATGAAGAAAGGGGGAGGAAAAGAAGAGGTTATCTGGCTATCATGCAAGAACGACACACCACTTTTTGCACAGACCTTAGCCAGTCTGTGTCTATTTTTGGTGGATCAACCCAATTCCCATTGATAAGAGGTCAACAGTTTAAGGCAGTCATTTCTAATCCATAAATTAAGAAACAGCTTTCAGTGTATTTTCTAATTTATATGTTAAAATATGTACATGCATATGTACATAGATTTTTATATAAGAAAGTTTAAATGAGAGCTATGGCCTCTTTGTAAACCTAAAAAGAAAAGCACACATAACACCCAAGAATGTGTGGTGTTCAATGCTCACACACAGACATAGACTCTCTCTCTCTCTCTTCTCTCTCTCTCTCTCTCTCTCTCTCTCTCTCTCTCTCTCTCGACCTAATTCTATTTTCACCTGATATCACTAAGCTATTTTTCTCTTCCATGGTTTAAAAGCCACACAGTCACCTTGGGTTCCACTTGAAAGCTACACACAGCATTAGAAATAAAGGTTTCCTTTTGCTTAAACCAGAGCCTTCTATGAATAATTGCTTCTATTTCCTCTCCCACTATCATAGAAGGGATTTTACACAACTAGAGGCAACTGTGTGGCATTTATATTTTTGTATCTATTTTTCTGATGCATTGTTTAAAATATTAAATAATTGGTGTTGGTGGGACAAGGGCATAAAATAGTAACAGTGACTGAGACTAATGTCTGAATGAAAATTGAGAAATTGTCTTGAGTTGTGCCTTGTGACATGAGCACCATAGTAATGTCACTTTTTAGAAAATGCTTTTACAGAGCCTTGGGAAAGGCTATATAAGATTATCTGACATGTGGGAAAATTAGTTGATTTAAACTCATCTACCACCAGAATGTAATTACAGTCAATCTTCCCAGCAGGATCCTTGGGTTTTGAAAGCTTAGGTGTTCTAGAAAAAAGCCCTGGGAGGAGTAGGGCTCAGTGCTATGAGTACTGTGGAAGTATCTTCCATTTGCATCAATATATCCATGCTTTTTCTTAGCATGCTTACAAAGGTAAATGTACACTGAGCTAAATTACTTGAAAATCATGTAAAAGAAGCCAGTCTCTAACACAGGTAGATAACACTTCACAGATGAAAAATTAGTTTTCTCCAGCCGAGTCTAACTGGGTATACAAACCACTCTCAAAGCCTAACACCATGCTTGGCAGTAGATGGCCAAGGTCGTCATGCTTTGCCAAGGCTTTAGGTTTTTTTGTTTGTTTGTTTCCTTACAGGTCCTTCATATACATGTTATGGTTTCCCATTTTGTGTTTTTATGGGATTTCTGTTTGTGTTAATGTGTATCTCTTTGCATTTGACTTCTTCCTTTTCTCTTGGTTTTCTACTTTTTCCTTTAGCTTGTTTTTATTTCATCTAATTTTATTTTATTTCTTTAGATGCCAGGTTCTATTCTAATGACACAGAGAAAGAAAGGGTGTGGTCTTGGGTGGATGGGGGTAGTGGAGATGATCTGGGAGGGTCCGTGGAGGAAGGGACTTCATAATTAGAATATGTTGCATTAAGAAAATCTGTTTTAATTTTTTAAAAAATGAGACAAATAAAGAAGGCTTTCTTCGTTCTTGAAGCATCTCCAATGTCTCACTCTTACTCCAATTAACTTAGGACCCAATAGTATTAAGGTTTTGTCTTACACCATCTATGAAGTCAAGTTGGGTGGTCGATCTGACTGCACTAGAATATACAGAAAAAAATAACAACCTGTGGAAATGTCTATAATTGTCCTAAAATTTTCAGTTATAAAATCTAGACTCTATTTGGGCTTGTAAAGGAGATTGATATCCCTCTAGTAATCCCTAAATGTTTTCTTTCAGAAGTAATGTTTTAAAGGCATAGTATAGCATAGTCCCTTGTTTTGGTTAGAGGACCTCTGTCCAGGAATTATTTTAAAACATGAGAGAATAGTATTTTTCTCTCTTCATATGTATACACCATATACACACAACAGTTCAATTTAAGGCTAGACTACCAAGTAATAATAATATTTGTGATAATGCTGTTTACCCCCACAGCAGGTGAGTCTCTGATATTTTCTGTGGCCCTCTTACTTTTATTATATGTGTCAAACATGACCTACCTATAGGAGAAGAGCTGGGTTATCTCAGTGGGTGGTAATACTGAGGAACTTCAAAGCATCAAGCCTCAAGCATCCTAAAAACCAAACTGAGAAATCCTGTAGATTGACTGGGCTATAACCTACAGGAAGTAATTACCAGCAGCAGGTCAGCCTCTAGAGGGTCCTGGTGGCCTTTTTCTTTTATCACAAGGAGCTGGGCCACCTGTGTAAGCTTGCTTTCTTTCTTATTTTCCTCATTTTGATTCTTAAGAAAACTTTCGAACAGCCTCAAAGTCATTTATTTTTCAGTTCTAAAATTTAATATAAATAACAATCAATGATCCTTCTGGCAGAATAATTAATGAACAAAGTACATATATTTCTAATTAATTAATAGAGCATGGTAGCTTGAACCTTGGGATCTGATAAGAATAAATGTGAAGGAGCTGCTATTTAGAGTTGAAGGTAAGTTCCTTTAATACAAGGAAAATAATTTATGTAGCATGGAAGGGGTATGGATCATTACAGGTCATTTTAAGAATTATAATAATTCAAAGGACATTTTACTCAGATAATCTGAAGATAGGCAAATATTTGAAATTCCATGTGAAAAGGTTTTTCTTATATATTTATTGTTATATGCTTGTAAGAACATAGTTTATTTTTATTTTCAAATAATTGCCTAAAAGTCATGAACTACTTAAAGCATTTGTGATAGTGAGGGTTTGTAGCATTGAAAGGAGTTTTCTGCTGCACACATGCATACAGAGAGAGATGAAGGGAGAAGGGAGAGGGAGAAAGGGAGGAGAGAAATTTTTCTTTTTCTTTTCTTTTTGCCCCAGTTTTGGTATTTAGAACTGAAAATCCTGGCTCAGGCACATGTTCAGTTAGTGTTCTACCCCAGACCTATACTTGGTGCTCACAAAGTTTAGCCAAGAACAGGAGGAGAAATCTGCGCAAACACCATTCCAATAAAGGACATTTCTGTCAACCCATGGAAGATTCCTGTGGCCATGTCAGATGTATCCATGTAAAAATTAGCAGTTTCCAGCGGATAATGTATGTAACATACTCACCTTCCAATGGCTTGGGTAGAAAATGAGCTGCTGGTTTGGTTTTCTTTACTCTGTTCCCTTTCATAACTTGCCCTTCCTTATTTAATCCCAAAAACCAGGCTCTGCCAGACTCCTGTTGCCTGTACAGCATGGATGAGTAGATTACATAATAGTTTTCAAAAACAGACTCTTTAAACTTGCATTCAGGGGTAAAAAGTTCCTATTAGGAGAAAGAAGAGAAGAAAGTTTAAGTAGAAAGCAGAAGCTTCCCTATGTTCATCCATTCTGCATGAATTTTTCTGACATGGTGACCATACCTAGGGGTGACTGGAATTGAGTGCTCCCGCATGCAGGAGCTCTCTATACATAATTTTCATACCAAAGGGACCTGGAGAGTCTGCAACTGGTGGGCATCTAAATGCAAGGGTAGATATCCTTTAATAAGGAAATAAAAAAAGTAAGACAAGCACGGTAGCTCATGCCTGTAATTTGAACATTTAGAAGGATGAGGGAGGTGAGTTGTTATGAGTTTGAAGATAAGTTCCAGGATAGCGCTACCTATGTAACAAGACCTTGTATCAAATCACTAAAACAAAAAGAAAAATAAACCATTTAGTATTTTCAGTTAAGCAGAGCTTAATTCAGTGTCTAACAACCACATTAATGTAAAGTTTACAAAATTTTTAAAATATTACATCAAACATTGTTTCCATAGAAATAACTTTGCAAAACTGTAACAGCAAGTTGACAGTTGTCACTTGGATCATTAGTGTTACATGGTGACGAGTTTATACCATTGAGGAACAGACTGAAAATGCAAACTATTGTCATGACAATCAGATGGCATACAAGTTAACCACCAGATGTATGGATGTGTCACATTGAGGCCAGGCATGCATCATGCTAGCTGACGGAAACCGGAAATAATTACCCAACTTTACACTTTGGAGCCCTACTGAAATTATTGAAGATAAATAGCAAAACCCTGCCCTGACTAAACACTATCCAACAATTTTTGGCAAGAGTGCACTGTGTTAAACAGGTTCAGACTCAATGCCATTAACCTCATTTATTAGTGATCAGCACAAAGTGTTAGTACTATTATAAATATCACAAATATTCACAGATGATTTTATAACTTTATGATACTCTTATTTTGAAATAAATAATAATGAATATAAATGCACGCATATTTATAAAAATACATAATAATGCAGCTTATAAGCATCTTTTGTCAACATCCAACTAAATAGAACTTTAAACTCTAAACTCCTAGTAAGAAACTATGAAAGACACTTAACTGCTTTTTGTAGGAATTATAAATAGGCTATGTGCTATTTTGTACATACAGAAAACAAACATTCAAAAACATATCATAGTGCCACTTACATGTTTGCAACATCACTGTACTAAAAAAAATTCACTCAATTTTCATTTCACCTGAATAGATTTTGCTCCTAAAGAAAATACCTTGTTTATCTGTTAGAAATAAATATGTTATATACACATCCTTTAAGAAGTAAAAAAGGATACCTCTAAGAGTTGAATTATCATAAGAAATGTGTCATAAACACATATGGAAAATGTCTTTCTTTATTTGCTAAAGGAGTGTGAGTTATCTCACACTGATGGTAAGGACAGGGCAGAACTGGCAGGCTGACCAATCCTGTAGCTGGCCAGGCCCAGGACCAGGGTTATGACTTGGCTAGCTACAACATCACCCCAACAGTGATCTGCTAGAGCACGTGAAGGGGTCTGGCCAGCAGACCTAAAACTGCAGGATCTTCACAACATCGGGCAACAACAAAATATTCAGGAAGAGTCCAATTGAAGGTCCAGCATTGTCGTGTAATAGAAACCAGACCAGGACTATGCAATGAATACTTGCAAGTGAAGATATACGGACAAAGGGGCTTACTGCATTACTCATTGTGTCACACTACAGCTTCCATGGTGAGATTTTTAATGGTTTCCTTTAAAATTTTGCTTTGTTTTGGGGGGGGGAAGGGATCAGAGGCAAAGGGTGGATGCAAAGGCACTGAGGAAATGAATGGGATCAAGATGCATGCTGTAAAACACACCGAGAAAATAAAAAGAAAGTAAAAAAAAAGTGTGTTATCAAGCAATATCTTCTACAGTATAAGTTTATTCGATTTGTTCCATAAATTTATTTCAACAGAAGTTAATTTTCCAAGGAGAAATTGATTTCATTAATTCAGATGTTTTTCATGACAAAGATGACAGATGCTATGATCTATAAATGACATTAGCAAAACAAAAGGCTCCTCCTGTTAGTATTCAGGCATCTGTACTGGGCTGTCCTTGGGGTTCTGACAGGATACTCCCTCAGCTGCAGCCACTAAGAGCACCTCCTGTGCACATTAACTACTTTACCTTTTAAAAGGGCCCTGGCACCTTCTATCCTTTCCCTCTCCCTTTCTCCCTTTCTCCGTCTGTTCTTCTCTCTTCTCTCTCTCTCTGCCTCCCTATCCCTCCCTCTCATTCCTCTCTCTGGCCCACTTTGCTCTCTCCTCTCTCCTGCTGCTCTGCCTCTGGAGGCTGGTCACCCCCTTTCCCTTTCCCTAATTAAAAAAAAACACTCTGCTTGAACCCTGTTGCATGCCACCTTTCTCTCCTGCCTTGCTTTTCTTAAATTATATAACCTCCACTGGGATATCTGAGATCTCTGTAGATCTCCAACATACTACCTCAGTTTTTAATAAGATCTTGCCCAAATAGATGTCCTAGCCTTCTTAAATTTCTGTTCTCTATATACCCTCCTATTAGTTCTCTCATTAATAAGCTGAGCCTCACTGAGTCAGGGTCTAAAAGGTGTTGCAGAGGAAATTATATAAAGAGGTGAGGAAAGCTAAAAAGGAATGTTCTAAACCAGACTTATCCCCTGTGATGATTTACTTTCATTGATGACATTTCCTGAATATATATTACTTAGAAAGACAGGTCTTGATAAGGGATATCCTGTGGGCATGTCAGTGAGGGTTGTGTTAAATAAGTTAATTGATGTGTGTAGGCCTAACCCACTGTGGGCAGCAACATTCCTGAATGTTGTCCTGAACTGTATTAGGATGGAGAAATTAGAAAAATGAATCTGAGCACAAGCAAGTGGACTTGCATACACTCATTTCTCTCTGGTCTTGACTCTGTGTGTGGTATGACTAGTTATTTAAAGTTCTTGTCTTGACTTCTCCAAATTACCTGGAATTGTTTCTCTAAGTTGCTTTTAGTCAGGGCATTTTATCACAGCAGCACAATAAAACTTGAAGGCCTCCCAACAGAACAATAAATCTGCCATATTGGTTGAAACTAAGTCTTCTAGGACAAAAATTTGTGTTATTGAGATTGTTAACGTGGAAGAGGTAAGTTTCTCAGTGGACACCTTAAGACTTCATATAGTACTTTTCAGGTGTGTTAGCAACTTTTTTATTTGTGTTTGTGTTGGTGTATGTACATTTACATATAAGCTATAACCGACCATCAGGTTTCTTCCCTTATGACTCTTCATCTTATTTTTAAAGACAGAGTCTTCCCTGAACCTATAGCTCACTGTCTTGGCTAGACTGGCTGCCAGGGAACCTTCAAGATCTCCCCATCTCTGTCCCCATCCAACAATAAAGTTACAGGCCCACATTGCCATGACTCTTCCAGAGGTCCTGAGATCAAGTCCCAGCAACCACATGATGGCTCACAAACATCTCTAGTGAAATCTGATGCCCTATTCTGGCATAAAAGCATACATGCAAATAGAACTCTCATATATAAAATATTTTTTAAAAAAAGATTTATAAAGAACTTAATCTATTCCCCAAATGTTATAGTCCAAAGCAATGTCAGCATTCTCAGGAGAACTGGTAGAACTATACATAGGTGGGACTAGTTATTGTGTAACAGTGACATCTGTTATAAATATACTTATAATATATAAATGGAAGCCAATGGAACAGAAGGATATGATCTGTATGGCCAGACAGCCAAGGTTCAATTAGAGTTTGGATTTTTTTAAGCTAAGTGTTTTGGGGAAGATGATTTTATCTTCCTGGGTTTCAGTCTACACTTCTGAAATGAAGTTGAAATAATATAGAGAGATAAAAAGCTGCCTGGGAGAACTAGTGTGGATTAACTCATTTTAGAACACTCCACATGTAATAAGTGTTCTGATGGAAGCTCCACCACAGTTCCTGGCATCCATATACCCAAAGAGTTGGAATGTTCTGGTGGAATCTTCACCACAGCCCCTGACATCTATATACCCAAAGTGCTGAACACAAATTGTCACCGCTATATACTCCCCATGGCAGCTCTCAAAGTCTTGGACTCTTCTGGTAGAAGCTCCACCCCAAGCCCCCTCTTCCCCAAACCCCGCCCCGTCTTATAAAGCCCACCAAACAAGGCTCCTCCCCTAGAGATGCTCAAGACCACTTCCATGATTATTTAACCTGTCCCCCAGAAAACAGACACATGGTTGTTCACTCTCTTCCCTATCTCCTCTCTGGGGAGTACTGGAAAAATCACCAGGAATTATTTTACTCATTAAACCTGGGTTTTTTCTAATTCAGTTTGATTTGGTCTGATTTGGATTGCTGTGTCGGCAGAAAGGCTTATGGGGATACAGAAACTTTTTAAAAAGTTCTCACTAATTGTTATGAAATAAATTATTCATTATATACACTAAAACTTTTATGTATCAATTATTTCAATTCTATCAAATTCCACAGATCTAAATTCAATTACATGACTGGTCAGTAAACATAGCTTTACATCAAGTATTGAGCTCAATGCCAGATATGACAACATGAATAAAATTAGTCATTTATTTAATTTTAAAAGACCATGTAGTACAAACTATTTATGGTATACTAGCAACTTAGATGACAGACTAGACACAGGAAATGCCATGGTACATTTAGAGAACCATAACCAATTTTCACTGAGATACAGGCATTGCTGGGAAGAAACAGATAGTGATTTGGATGGAAAGGCAGGCTGGATAAATGTGATAAAGGGTATTATATGCTGTCAGAGTGACAAAACCTATTGTGAGGAGCATGGCACTCTTGAATAAGCAAGTGAATAATTATAAACATTTAAAGTGACTGTCAGTGTGCAAGAAAATTTTAGAACATAAGTTACATTTCAAGACTAGAGTGTTGATTCCTTATCTTTGGTGAAATGGACTAGGAAGTGTTAAGCAAGGAAATAACATTTTGTGAAGTTCCTTCATTTTTTACTAAACTTATAATTTTGGAAACTAAGGTGCTTTGGTTTCTAGAATTAAATCAGTTGTTTCTCTAGGTTCTTTTCTTTCATACTCAATCAGCCTCAAATCATGGCCAGCTAGGAAAGCTGTCCATCCACTAGAATCTGGCATACTTTACCTGACTGCTCATTGGTTACCTGCTAAGTATAGATCACAAACAAAACTTTACAATTGACTTGCCTTCCCCTTCCTCTAATATGTATAAAAATGGTCTCTCACTCTGCCTCATGAGCCTGAACTGCACTCAGTAGCCCTGCCATGCTGTCATCTGTTGATGGGTTTAATAACTTTTAATAAATCTCTTATTTAATGATAACTTTAATAAATCTCTTTCTCAGCTCCCAATTGAACCTAAAATGTGAAACATTTCATGAAGTCGTCTGTTAAAGAAGTGCATTTGTGTTCGTTTCTGTAGTTAATGTTAGAATAATGTATAGAGAATTGACAAATGCTATCAGAATTATAAGCAACAAAATTGAATTCCAAACTTTGTGATATGCAAGAAGAAGAAAACATGGTATGCCAATTATTCAGGAGATAAAGTCTTTTCCTTGATTCTAATTTGTAAAGAGATCTATAAAAGTGACACTCATCACTGGGCTTTGGTGGCGCAAGCCTTTAATCCCAGCACTTGGGAGGCAGAGGCAGGCAGATCTCTATGAGTTTGAGGCCAGCCTGGTCTCCAGAGCAAGTGCCAGGATAGGCTCCAAAGCTACACAGAGAAACCCTGTCTCAAAACACCAAAAAAAAAAAATACTCATCAATACAAAGAAAAAAATATTCTTGAAAGTAGTGAAAGTAGATACAACTATAGTTTAGTATTTGAGTTCCCCAGATGCTTTAGGGAGACAGATGTATTGGGAGCAGCAAGTAGAACATGAAATAATTGTAATTGATGAGATCAGGGATCATGTGGGCATTTTGATGAGCAAGAGTGAAGAAATCCATCAAATGAGGGTGGCTGATGAGGATAAATCTCTATTCCAGACCCTGCAAGGGGAAACAGTGGGGGAACAAACTGAAGAAGCTGTGCATTTGCATGGGAAATGAAAACTTACCTCTTGAGATCTGAGTTTTTAAATGAAAAAAAAAACAGCATTTTTGTCCTTTTTGTTTGACATGAGACAGCTTCATTGTGACTGGTTCTTCAATACATTTACCAACATGGGTAGCTAAGGGCTGGGTGGGACCCTGTGTACCTCCACTTTAATATCTTCAATGGACTGAAGAAGCGGGGACTCCAGGCTATCTCTGAAGCTCTAATTTGCATTTCTTATTCACTCAACTAAAAGGACTAATGAGACAGAATGCTGGCAGTGATAATACAAGAATGCTTATTTAAATTTAAACTTAAATATAAACTCTTTGAAAATGCCAAAATGAGATAGATAAGGAATTAGATGTGTCTTTTTCTCCTCTCGCTTACCTATATTTAGAACCACTACCTTGACAACAACCCAGCCATTGAATTCCCCTAGAAGCTTAAGTATTAATTTGTGCCAATGCCAAACTAAACTGTCAAATTATAGAATAGGAAAAAAAAGCACACCACAATGGAGACAGAAGTTTCGCATCTCCTTTTCTGTTGTGGTTGTTCTGGAATGAAAGCACCATCTGTAGTGTGCTTATTATTTTGACAGTAGCAGCAGAATCCCTTTTCTTTATTCAGGAAAACACCCTGATGGGATATTTGCATGTGCAAAGATAATCTTCTGGGTTGTGGGTGAAAGGAGAGGGTGCTGGGAAGACATGGCCCATGTTCTACAAGTCAGGAGGGATGAATTGGCCACCAACCCAGGAGATTTGGCATAAACAGAAACATAATGTCATCACTGAAGGTGACCTTGAGATGTGACATGTGGCATATAGTCTTCAGACTATAAACTCAAAAGAACGTGACTTTTGCTTCAAAATGGAAAGATTGTTTATTCTGAAGCAATGAGTAACCCAGTCTAGGAACTCACATTAAGTTACTCCAAATTCCATATCCCAGTGCAGTAACAATATGATGGATATTTCATAGTAACAGAAGAAAGTAATGAATTGAGGCAGTTTTCAAATATGTTTGTGGAGACAACAGGTAGATGGATTATAGCTGAATAAGAGAATTCTCAGCTATAGGTTCCGGAAGTTATCTGATGACATTTTCAGCCTTTCTATTGGTAAAAACAAGTTCTATTAAGATAATAGATTCAAAAAGGTTTTATCTGTTAGTTACAAGAATGTTAGAAAAGACACAGGTGAAAAAGGAATGGCTAGTTAGATGCCTAAAGACAGCCCCAGATAAATTATAATTAGGCTCTGGACCTTCAGCATTCCAATCTGCTCACCATCTTGGAAGTTCTTATCAATTAATCAATCTTGTAGAAAGTTCAATGCAAAGTGAAAGTTTTTTCCCAAGAAACTTTTTTTTTCACAAGATAGAATCTAACTCTTATGAAGCAAATATAGCTTCATAGCCAAAGAAAATAAGAACATTTATTTGGAGCCAAATGTTAGAGATCAAGGTTGGACACAGGGGTTAAGCTTGCCCTGAAAGTGCGAAATCAGTTAAATGAACTTCCAGAGCCACAGAATAAAAGACAGTCATAAGCAACATGTTCTGAAACTATTGGGCAATGAGCAGAATAACTCTGGCCCTGGTGATGTAACACTAAAATATCATAAGATAATTCAGCAGAAAACTTTATGGTAAAGAGTAAAGACTTGTTGTTACCAGAAAAATTCAGGGAATCCCACATTGGTGCCATATTTTACTTACGAAAATCTAGGACCCCTTCACTAATTAATAAGAGAAATTAAAAACAGGAGTAAAAGGAAGGTTAAGAAAAATGTTTCTAGTGCGTGAGAGAAAAACAAGCCAGGTAAACTTTAAACCTTGATAGCCACCAGCTGAGGCATGAGGAAGAGAGGAAAAAGAAAGCCATGATATTTTAAGTTAGGGTCAGAGGAAGTCTGTGTGTTCAGCAACAGAGTTCAACAAGATGCTGTATGGCAGAAGAGTAGGAAACTGACCTTAGAGAATCCAATCTCCAGAAAGCCCAGATATTCAGAAAAATTCTACTACAAAAGAAAAAAGATACGTGGAAGACACACAAAGTGTTATGTTTTTCCATGTTAGGACTCAGGAAGTGGACTGGCCAGCAGAAATGTTTTCTGTGTCTACACTATAATGGGAAGGACTGCTAGGAAAGAAAAAAAACATGTTATCTAATTAGAATAATAAGTGCCTCTGCCTCTTATGTGGCTTGGAACCTCATGTCTCCATCCAGGGCTAGACAATATCTCAGGTTCTATTCTTTTGATCTTAATGGGCCTCAAAAAGCCCTGACTCTTTCCTCATTTTATGTGGTGATTTAAGTTCTTGAGAGGCACTCTTATTTTAGGGAAAGAGAACAGAGGTGGAGTTCACTGTCTAGGAAGGAGGATTGTTCCCTAGGACCTCCACAGCAGCTTGCTAGTATCTGTCTAGTCACCTCACTAGCACTGTCTCCATTAAGAGTTCATGCAAATCATCTTTTCTATCTCTCCAACCTGTCTTCTGTAAGGAGTTTAGAAACAGCACGAATCATCCCTAAACATGCATGTCAGCAAAATGGTGTCTCTGGCTCTGATCACTGCCCCCTGTGAAAGTGTGCTCCTTCTCTCCTCTCTCTCTCTGTCTCTCTCTCTCTGTCTCTCTCTCTCTCTCTCTCTCTGTCTCTCTATCTCTCATCTCTCTCTCTCATCTCTCTCTCTCTCCTCTCTCTCTCTCTCTCCTCTCTCTCTCCTCTCTCTCCTCTCTCTCTCTCCTCTCTCTCTCTCTCTCTCTCTCTCTCTCTCTCTCTCTTCAGGAGACAGGTTTTCTCCTCCTGGAACTCGCTCTGTAGACCAGGCTGGCCTTGAACTTACAGAGATCTGCCTGCCTCTGCCTCCTGAGTGCTGGGATAAAATGGGACTAAAGGCGTGTGCCACCACCTCCAGCTAAGTGTGCTCCTTCTTAGGCCTTTGCCCACTGTCATCCTTGAGGCTGCTGCATTCTACTTAGCAATAAACTCTGCCTTTTGTATTGCATTCCACGTACCTCTTCTGCTTTCTGTTCATAGAGATCACAGGAACCAGGGCCCAAAGGGGAAGCCAGAGTTTCTAGTAGTAAATTCATTTGCCAAAAATATTGTTAGAGACATCTATTTGGCAGCTTAAAGGTAAGGAGGTGAGGGTGGGGTCTCTGTTACAGGTATTAGATGCTATCTGATGATGTTCTTAGAGTCTGAGCTTTTAGTAACTGATAGTCTAGAATATTAATATACTCTAAGGTGAGAGCTACATCCCTACTAACATGGCTAAAGGCCGCCCAGGTTTGTTTGGCTCAAGATTTGTGACATTCTGACTCTCCACGGTCACAGTTCTAAATCATTCAGTCTTTAGAATCTTCAGCATAGGTGTGGCTTGTTCAAGAAACTTCGAATTTCAAATCTTTGGAGCTGAGATAAAGATCAATTGTTGCACAGGCCCTAAAGTGTTTTCTATGTGGTCCTTTCCAAAATAAGTTTGTCAACTCTGATTTAATATAAAATTTGAAGATATTACAGTCTACATAACTGGGAAAAAAACTGTTTAATATCCAAACTCCTAAGGGATAAATGTTCCCAAGTTAAATTTAGATTGCATATATATTCATTTTTATATTGTACATATATTCATGTATGTAAATATATATGATTTAAATAAAAATTTTCATCAAAGTTTGATTTTAGGGAAACCTAAATATCTTTCCCCTCTGAGTGTGGACTTCCTATAAGAATGCTCCACAGCCACAGATTCTTAGTGCTGTGTAACATGGTAGAACCTAACTAGATATTAAAAGAAAAACACCAGAGCAATAGGCTGACAGCCGCCTGGAAGAGAAAGGGGGGGGAAGGAAGAAGAAAGAAAGAAAGAAAGAAAGAAAGAAAGAAAGAAGAAAGAAGAGAGAGAGAGAGGCAGGCCACCTATAGGCAGTTAGCTAATGGAGAGCAGGATGACAGAGAGAGTGAAGAGGCACATTACCAGCATCCAAAAGGAGGCGACAGAGTGGAGAAAGGACAGTAACTTTCTGAGTGGCTGCACAGAGGACAGGATTCCTAGCCGAAAAGGAAACTGTCTCAGGAAAGGGATAATTATTCCTTTCATCTCTTTAGCGTGGTTAAGGGTGGATCTGCCTTCTTGGACTATGGTCCCTTTATTCAGTGCTTGACCTATTCCTAGAACACTTATCTCCATCCATCCCAGAGATTAAGGAAGGAAATTGTTTTCTCTTCACTGCTATGATAACAATACCAGCTACTAATGCATTATACCCATTTCCAGAGTCACCAAAATGCACGACCCTTTCCCTTCCCAACCTTGATAATTACCTCGACCCTGGATTTCTTAGAAATTTTATCCCTGAGCAATATAGTTGGAAAACTTAAGGATACATGACATATTGACAGCTGAAACATGTCTCTGAATAAACAAAGAAACAAAAGTAAAAAGAGACATACTCTTAAAAATATTGTCTTTTATAGTAAGAAGAAAATGCTAGGTCTGGTGGCTAATGCCTGCTAATCTCAATGCTTGGGATGTGGAGGCAGGAGGACTGGGCATTCAAGGTCATCCTTTGCTATATAGTGAGTTCAAAGCCAATATGTGCTGCATGAGACCCTGCCAAATAGAAACAAGAAATGTATTAGCACTCAAAATACATTTCTGTTTCCATTTACCCAACCTGTCCATTCATTTTCCTTCCCACTGCATACAATGACAGTGTCAGGGCTGTTGTCATTCAGATTTCCCTCCTCTCCCCTGTCATTATATTTCCATCCCAGCCCTCTCTATCTCCTGCTGTAACATTTTTTCTATGTGTATCCATATGTATCTATATGTAGACCTCATTTTCTCTAGACCTCATTTTCAATTAAACTTCTCCATAAGACTTTGTTGTGTTTTATAACATGAAAAATAAAAGACCCAGAGACTGATATTGGGGTTCAAACTTCAAGCTGAAGACTAGAGAAGCAAAGCATCCAAGCCAATGGGTCTTACCTCTACCCAGCTGAATTGGCAATCCTGTCTCTGCAAATCCTCAGAGGCAAAAGCAATCAGCTCTTGTCTCCTCCTGCCTTATATTCCTTTCTCCACCCAGCCATATCACTCCTGTCTCGCACTCCACTAGTGCTTCCATTAAAGGTGTGTGATTCCAGGTGCTGAGATCACATTTGTGTGAACTGTTTCTTTTAGGCCTATATAAATTTTGTGTAGTCAATGTGGCCTTGAACTAACAGAGATCCATGGTCTACCTCTTAATCATGAGTCCTAGGATTAAAGGTATATGTCACTACTGTCTGACCTCTATAGTTTGTGGCTGGCTTTGCTTCCTGTACCCTCAGGCACATTTTCATAAATCATAAATAATACATCACCACAGTATTTAGCATGTTTTGTGGATTTTTCCCAATGAAATTCACAGCCAGCCAAAAGAAAAATAATAAATAAGTCATACAAGTAAATGGAAATTTTCATGTAAAGGGGGAAAGAGTACATAGGTTCTATGATATTGTTAAATTTCAATATTAATTAAATAGTAGTAATTTCTAAAGGCTATTCACATTACTTTTATTCCAACTAACAATGCTATAAGATGATGCAGGAAGCAAAACACTGTCTCCAGGCCCCAGGTGGTGATTTGCATCCCAGAGGACAACAATGAATAAAGCAGAAGATGGAGACTTCTATTTCTATCCATGTGATATTGCATCTGCATCAGTCTACTACTTATAGATTTATGTTTTTGTTTATGTGAATGTCTGTGCGCATCTGAGTGTATGCCAGGTGAGTGCAATTGCCTATAGAGAAGTTGATGTCAGATTCCCCTGGGACTGGAGTCATGGGACATTGTGAACTACCCAATGTATCACTGGGAAATGAACTTTGGTCATCTGAAATATAAGCAAAACTTTTAATGATTGTTCTAGTTCTCCGTCTCTCATTGGTTTATTATTTAGTAAATATTTATTTGTAATGACAGCATTGGATCCATAAAGGAATCAATAGGCATTTAATTTTGTTCAATGTTGAACACAATCTCAGTCATGACTAGAGCTTTAATTGTCTAATGAGAATTGCCAACATGAGGAAGACAGAGGAAGTTTATGTACTGCTGAGGGTCATTTTCCCCTCATTTTGCTTTATTAACCAGAAACACCTTGACCATAATCCTCCAGACTCTAGTAACAATTTGTTTCATCATTTCAAAGGTTAGCACAAAAGGCAAACATCAAATACTGAAGAGTGAAGTCAGGAAATTAGGGAGCCAACACCCCCAGAGGAAACCAAACCCTGAGCAAGAGGAATGTCAAATCCTTGGTTAAAGCAATCTATTCAGAGTGAGAAAAGCCTTAGGGCTCACTTTTCTGTAGAGTCAGTTCCCTCTAAATCAGCATGATGCAGTGTGATACTTTAAAAGGATTGGAAGTTATATTTTCTTACTTTCCAGGTTGTGGTTGAAACTGTGAGACTTCAAAATGGTAGAAACAAAAGTTAATTAAAATAAGTTTTATGCCCAAACATGCCATTTTTTAGTCCCAGATTTTAGATAATAAATTGGAAAAATGAATAAGTAAATAGGTATAGACAGGTATCCATTTATTTTATATTCAATGGCATAAAATCCATGAAGTCATCTATTAAATAAATATTTAACAAACTCCTAGCATGTACCAGTTACTGTACTTGACCTGGTATCACAAGATTTCCACCTGGTTTCACAGCCATCTCAGAGGCCCCAAATAAACATAAGACTTATAATAATTATAAATCTGTTGGCTGTTAGCTATGCTTCTAAATGACTAACTCTGACTTAATTATTAATCCATAACTACTAATCCATGTATTTTCACATGGTCTTGCCTTACCAGACCTACAACTCCTTTGCCTGCTATGGCTGGCTCAGCTTTTCCACAGAGAAGAGAGAAGAGAAGAGAAGAGAAGAGAAGAGAAGAGAAGAGAAGAGAAGAAAGTTATTTCTTGTTTGTCCCTGCTTATATTCTGATTCTGCCCAGCTATGCCACTTCCTGCCTGGCCAATCAGTCAATTGGTGTTTTGTTCATTAACCAATAAGAAAAAAACATACCCATAAGGATTTCCCCATCAACCTGGAGATAACTCAGTGAATATAAACTGATGTGGTTTATTTTCTCTTAGAGAATATGGGATATGGAGGGATGGGGCAAAGGCTTACACTATGGATATTACTGTTATAAGGACTTTCTAAAATGGAATGATTTCACTGAGATCACTTAAACTCAACCCAGCATGGATTGGTAAACAAAGCACTAAACTCTGAGGTGAAACTCGAAGTGTATTTTAACTAGATGAAGAGCAGGGTAAACAATGTTGCTGGAAATAGTAACAGCTTGCACAAAGGTCCTGAGGCAGAGAAAAAACATTTGAAATACAAAACATGAACAATGAAAACAGAAAGCAAAACATGAAGCTGGGGATCTTATAGCTGGTCTTTAGGTGCTAGTTATGAGCTAAACAAGGTGGTCATTTTTAAAGAGTTTGGGCCTTTCCCTAGCAATGAGAAAAAGATGTTAAATGCTTTACGACAGGAACATTTAAAAAAATCAAATGCAATTTTGGAAAGCTGCTTCTTGCTAGTCATGAAGAACAGAGGAGAGCCAGAATGGATACAAGGATTTGGGCATGGCTTGTGCAACCCCAGGCAGGAAATACTGTTGTGTGAGTCAGGCATTGTCAGTGGATAGAGAGAAATGCTGGACTGGCAAAAACATTTCAGAGGTTGCAGAAAGATTTGAGACATCAGTCAGTGCTATGAATGGATGCTGCTGCAGTAGGTTGGAAGTAGGGGTGAGGCTAAGGCGTCAGGCACAGTGAACAGGATTCTTGCTTTGGGAAATGGATGCCATTTGAAATGTACTCACCACTGTTTCTGAAAGGTCAAATACTTGCACCTTGTATTTGTGGGCAAAATAAGGCTGAAACATGTAACGCAATTTTTGCCTGGTGCATTCTATCCTTTTACAAAATATTACCTCAATATTGGTAGAGTATTTTCCCATGGTTCAACATGTAAATTTTACCTTAATGTATTTTATGATGGGTTAGATTTAAATTCTAGGTCAGTTTAAAAAATTGATGTACTCCTTAACAAAAAAAAATCACAGGTGGGTAAATATTATTAGCTATAAAATTAATAATAAAAAAGTTGAAAAAACTGTAAGAACAAGTTGAAATAAAAGGCTGGAATTTGGGAAGAATTGTTCTATATACTTTATTACTTATTTTTTTTAAAGAAAACTCTGTCAGTGAACAAAAAAAGCCTTAGATCACCTATGAGGTATATACCATGAGAAGTTTAGTTTTAAATTTTCAAAGTGTAGCTCAATGTGAAACCAACTTGAGTAGCTTATAAAGAACTGAAAGTGTAAGGAACAATGAGATCAGCTTTGTTTCTATTTCTTCATGAATAGCAAACCCATTGCTGCATTTGACAAACATTCATTGTCTACTCTGTTGTCTTACTCTGGTTGCTGGAAAAGGGTGGGTGTAATGGGAATTCCCTCTTGATTCCACACCTGCCTTGCCCCAAATAAACAGTCAGAGATTTATATTAATTATAATACTGTTGGCCGATGACTAGGGCTTCATATTGGTTAGCTCTGTCTTAATTATTTTTTAATTTTCATTTTACTTTAGAAGCACTCATATTGACATATCCATGTCCCCATTCCCTGCCCTCCCATCCTCCCATGTTCCCCACCAACTCCCCCCAACCCACCCTCCACCTCCTCCCCAGGGATAGTGAGGCTCTCCACAGGGGACCATCAAAGTCTATCATCTATTTGGGGGAGGGCCCAGGCTCTCCTTGCTGTATCTGGGCTGCAATAGCATCCCTCATAGGGAATGGGCTCCCAAAGTACCTTTGTGCTCTAGGGATAAACACTGGCTCCAACGTTAGATGTCCTATAGACTGTCTTGACCTCCTAGATGGCATCCATATTCAGAGGGCTTGGTTTGGTCCAATGCTGGTTCTGTCTTAATTATTAACCCTTTTATATTTATATTTCCACATGGCCTTATCTTACTGGAGAAGGGTCTAGACCTGTCACTCCTTCTTCCACTACACAGGCCTACATTTCCCAGGATTCTCCTCATCTCCTAGTCCTGCTTATCTCCTTGCTTCTATTAGCCACAATGTTTTATTCATCAACCAATAAGAGAAACATATACAGAGTAACATCTCCCATCAGGTAGGTAAGGATATATCATTCCTGGCTTCTGAGAGGTTTGTTATCATTTTAGTAAGGGAGATCATTGTGTCAGAATTATACAGCACACTTCTAGATAGAAATGAGAAAGCTATTTCTGCCTAAGATGGGAAGATCTTTAAATGTGATGTTATTTAGATGAATATTAAAGGATAAGTGGTAGTCACCCAGAAGTCACTCACTAAAGATTTCTGTTTTGAAAGAAGAGATGACATGATGTAATATAAATTTGGGTCTTAGAAGAACACAATGGAAGCCCTTGAATCTGTACATTCAGCTGAAGATGGAATGTGAAAGCCCTGTTAGTGATCAGAAGGGAGCGATTGCTATAAAGAGATCACCTAAATATGTGGACATGGAACAAAGAAGATTCAGACAATAGACAATTATTTTATGATGAAAAGGAATTTTCAAGCCACAAGAACACATGAAAATTGGCTAGGGATATATTAGTTGGAACACAGGGGAGGTTTAGTTCAGGGCCTCAAAACAGTAATGGTAGCCACATTTCATTATGCTCTCATTCAAACTCATACAATGTTCAACAGCAAGAGTGAACTCTATTCAAAACTGTGGGCTTCAGTTAATATTAATATGCCAATATTGGCTTATTAGCAATAATTTTGTGTCACACTAGTGTGATACACTGATAGTGATAAAAACTGAAGTAGTAGATGTGGTGGGGTAATGGCAAAGAGTTACATAACTCTACTTCCTGCTCAATTTTCCTATAAACTTAAGGGTGATTGAAAAGTCTACTAATTCAAAACACATTTTTAATAAAAGAATAAGTCAAAGAGGAGGAGGTTTGGGGTCTCGAGGCAGAGATGTTGCAAAATCTGCCCATGCTTAGGAAGCAAAAGTATAAATTCTAGATAAGAGAGGAGCAGACCCCAGCTGTCAGGCCAAATGCAGCTTACCATTTATACCTGTAAATGAAATTTTATTTGCAAGTAGCCAAGTTCAATAATTTATACATATTCTTGGGTTTTTTCCCTTCTACCTCCATGTAGTAGTAACTGGACCCATAAACTTCATAAACTTAGCACATTTTTCACCCTCGCCCCCCCCACAAAAAAGAGCTAATCCTGTTGCTTGCTTTTCCAATGAAATCTATAGTTAAAGGTATTAACTATTATCAAGAAAATCTGAAGCATTTGTTTTTTTTAAACTAGAAAAAACATTTATAACCATATATATATGATATTTATCCTCTTGGTGGCTTCATGCACTGTTGAATATAGAAGTAAAAATGAATAGAATTTAGTCAAGAATCTCTAATAACACTGTGGGCCACATGGAAGAAGACACAAAAGTAAGAGGAAAGGATTCTGGCAGAATATGGTGTAGGTATAAGAGAGAATGGAGAAGGATAAAAACAACTAAATTATATAAATGTATAAAATTGTTCAATAATAAGGATTGAAAATATTCAGTATGAGTTCATATGAGGAAAATATCAAACTAGCTTTGATATAAATGAGGGCTGGAAATGATCATCTCTGTGAGTAACACTGACTATTTGGTAAAAGCAGCTTCTGTTTCATGCATGTATAAATATACATTGGATATGTGCAAATTACTTTTTTCTCTCAATAGGAATGAAACATACTTTGGAAGCTAAAAGTTATGGCCATGGACTAGATGAGAAATAACTCTGCACAGACGGGCTTGTCAGTATTTTGGAGACAGGGTCTGTTACTTCGAGAATTCCATACCAAAGTTGCTAGAGTGACACTCACTCAGCTGCACAATTAATTTTTATTCTTCTTTATAAATAGTTCCATGGTACATGTTTCTAATAAATTATTTATGTATTTAGAGAGCTTTTTTACCAATATCCATTGGAATAGACTGGTACCACATAATGCAGAAATAGCTTTAGAAAAGTCATTATGTTTAACCTGAGAGGTTAGAGGCAAATAAAAAAGTGAAGAAAAGTTATGGGAGTCATGCAGGTTTATTGTCCATCTTTCTACCCTTTCTGAACCACAATGGTATTTTAAGCTTTGTGTGCCACATGGTATTGGCTGGGGTAATTCTACTGTGCCATAGCAGGAAAACTGTCACAGGCATGGCTGTGTTCTTATATGTCCAGATTCAGCCTCACTGAAATGTGCCACTTAGCATTTTTATGTGACACGAAACATCATTTTTCTTATTTTTGCAGTAATTCCAAACTTTAAGAGTAAAATTTGCTCTTAAGTTGTGTTCAGGCAAACAGTGGGCCATAATTTATAGGCTCCTAATCCAACTAAGTATTTCACATAGAGGGAATTAGCATGTCAATAATTAGGGTTTGCAATGTACATGGATGTCCACACAAACTACCATTTTCTTCTTCAGAGGAGATGCTTAATGGTGTCCACTCTTCATTGCTTTGATCTCTTCTAGAAAATGTACAGGGCAGACATAGAAGTATCAGCATCCATTTATGCAAACACAAGCAACAGACAAGCCTTTCTGGGTTTTTCAGGTATCCCAAAACCAAGTTTATGGTTTTTTAAAAAAATTAGTTTCTAATATTTGATTTTATTTTCTGCTTTACTCCTTAACTAGACAAGAATTTTCTCAATGTCATCTCACAAAAGAGAATGTGAGTCGGGTCTCCCTGTACAATTTAAGAGACAGAAGTGGCAGTTGAGAAGTAACAACTAGTAAAATGGAAATACCACTCTAAAATACAAGACTGAGCAAATTTATCTATTTCAAGTAAAGTGTAGAAATGAAGCCAAACCAAGTATGGTGTCTATTCTTAGCTGTCCATTTGACTACATCTGGAATGAACTACAATCCAGAAATGGAGGGCACACCTGTCAGAGGGATTGTTTTCTTAGTTTGAAGTGGGTGAATTCATTCAAGTCCAGACCTTAGAGGCCTGAAGATAAACACCTTAGATCCAGATCTTGAGTTGGGAAGACACCCCTTTAATCCAGGCCACACCTCGTTCTAGAAGCCTATGTAAGGACACAGAAGAAGGAAGCATTTGTTCTTTGACTACTTCCCCTCACCTTGCTAGCATATCCATTCCCTCATTAGCACTGAGACTACTTCTTCAGGATTCCAGTACATACTGAAGACCAGTTAGACATCCAGCCTTGTGGACAACGGAGCATCTGTTGTAATTTTTAAAAGTGGCACGTGAGAGAAAGGTGCCATGTGACAGAGTTCAAGTGGAGGACTTTTTATTAAGGAAAAAGGATCATAAAAAGGGGGAGGGGAGGGAGGAGACCAGTCTCTGGGGACAGGAACAGCTAGAGAGGAGAGACAGAAAGAGAAAGAGAGAGGGAGAGAGAGAGAGACAGAGAGAGAGAGAGAGAGAGAGAGCAGGTGGGCAGGCCTTTTTTAAAAGGGAACATAATGAATAAGCACAGATAAAGGAAACAATTATGTTAGAGGAATTCAGAAAAACTGGGGCACCTTTATCTTAATTTTTGGAGAGTACTGACGACACTGTGTTGAGGATACTTTGTATGTCCACAGCTCTCCACCCAAGTAGAGAGGACAGTTAGGAATTTTAGTCTTATGTGTAGTTTACATTTTGAGTGAAAGTATGGGTGGTTGCCTCAGGAAATTATTACACTGTGACTTCTCTTTTCATTCTAATTTACAAAAGGGAGTTTGGCTTCATATCACCCATATGTTTGGGTAATTATGAGTACATGCTGTTTACATAGAATTCACCTTCTAAAAAACTGACTTCTGTTACTTTAAAATGGATATTATATCATGATAGAAAAAAAAAGCTAGTCTTTTTTTAAGTAACTATTGTCTCATGAGGCTATGGCCTCTCTATTTGTGATCATTAGGGTCTTAATAAGCTTAATATGTAAACTAGTTTTGAAAAAAAGCTAATATTAAACATAAATGTCCTTACTTAAATAATGGATGAATTGAAAATGAAAGAGTAGTGTGTGTTTTAGTTGTGACCAAACATGCAAAAATACATGCAATCATACACATAGACTGTTACCTGAAAGCAGAGGGTTAGCTGTTAGGGGAAGGATGCCTCAATCAAGGTTGGGATCTCATCATCTGAGAATATGATGATAAAACCACCACTCTTTCTCAAAGATAGTCTTGCCTCATGAACTTGGAGACATGTTCAAAACCAAATTAGACTAAACTATGCCAAAATTAGAATAAGTTCAACCTTTCTTTGTGTGTTAATATAAATGAATTTCACAATGTAAATTTCCTTAGTGTAAAGGCATCAATATAACAAGAAATCATTTAATTACTGTAGATTTACTTTGCTTGAAGTTAATTAGTTTTCTTTTAGGTGGGATAGGTATTCTATGCCCCAGAAACATGCTTTAAATAGTGTCAGAAAACAATCACATATCAGTAGGTTTATTTCATATAGTTGAAATTAGCATATGCTATGACTTTTTGTTAAAAATAATATTGTGTTCAATTCTTTTTCATTTTTAAAAATAAAATTCTATTGTGTAAGCTTCTTATGTAGTTGGTTGTTTTATGAGTGGAAATTAAAATACAGTTGAGAATAAGAATTAAAACATAATAATTATCAATTCTTTTTCCCCAGTATTCAAAGAGAAGATGCCATGGAGAAGTGGTCCTACAAAACAACCAACTTATTTGGAAGTTGGAAGCTGTTCAGGTGTGAATCACTCAACAGCTCCCCCATACCATTAATAAATAGCAGAAAAATGCAATCTTGAAATGGATGTGATGATACCTTCAGCTATCTGCACTAAGACTTAGGTAAAGTTCACCCTCTACTGGGGTGATACATATTTCAGACTCAACTCTTATTTTGTTAGAGAAGAAATATCACTAGCTATTCCTTTGAGTCACACACACATACACACAATGAAGACTGATTTTTGAAAACCAAATACAATACCCACATTCAGAGATTTAAAAAATCTAAACAGAGAGCTGAGCATTGGTGGTGCACGCCTTTAATCCCAGCACTCAGGAGGCAGAGGCAGGCGGATCTCTGTGAATTTGAGGCCAGCCTGGTCTCCAGAGCGAGTGCCAGGATAGGCTCCGAAGCTACATCGAGAAACCCTGTCTTGAAAAAGAAATCTTAGTGTGGAAGATTAAGAGGTACAGCTTATTTTACTCAGTCCCCCAAACCCTAGATTATGAAATTTAAAGATCCACTAAGCTTGTTAATGCCATGTTAAAGTCATCCAAGAGACTAGAAAACTAGCCTGGCTCTACTTGTAAGAACAGAGCATAATAAAAAGCTTTATTTCCCCTTGTTAATCATCACAATTTTACACTTGGATCCTTTCTAGAACCATTAGATGCAAATTTTTAAATGATTGCTTATATTATAGGCTACCCATTGAGTCACTGACATTAAACAACTAGAAATCCAGCAGCCTTTAAAATCAAACACAGGTTAATTTTTATTCTTAATATCTGCTGAACATTTACCTTGATCAAAGTGTATTTTTGTGTAAAATCTTAATTTTGTAATAAGGATGAAAAATAGCATTAAAAATTAATGTGAGGTAGAATTTATTATTATTACATGACAGACAAGGAAATGGATGCTCATAAAGACAATTCTTAAGTTTCAGTACTTATCAGAAACCCATGAAATGGAAGCTGAAACATGTATCTATGAATGGAGAAAGTTAATGAATTCTTAGGCAATGCTGGGGCCGCCTGTCTAGGGAAACACACTTTGAAAAGTACCACACCAGGTTTGAATGCACACACTTGCCCAGCAGAAACTACTACAGAACATATCTAATAGGGCCATAAAGTCAGTTTAGCATATTGGACTTTCCAGCTTTCATAGTCATGGGTGGCATGGCAAGGGTTACCAAATTCAGTGTGCATCTCTCTTCAGGCCCCAAATATTTTCCAAGCAGTTTTGGGCTAGGGCGTCTGAGGAAGGCACTTTTACCATCACACATCACAACTCTGAATCAGGGTTATACCCACAAGCCTTGGAAGGCTCTGACTTAAAGGCTCAACATTTTCAGCTGCTTCTTGATTTACAAAAATAGGAATAATGAAAGCACAACAAAAGTTCCTTTTCTATTAAAGACCTGATTACTAGCTATCCATTCAAAACATAGCAGAGCAAAACAGAGATAAAGTGTATAGACCTGTACTGGGTACTTATCATCCAAACTTACTATTGACTCAGAGAATTTCAAAAAAGATGAGATTTGGGACAGTATCCTTATCACCCTGTCTACCTCCACCATATACCAGCCACTATAGGACTCATAATATGTTGTGGTCACTATTCTTCCACTGAGAGTCTGAATTTTAAGAAAGAGAAGCATTCACACACAAACACAAACACACACACACACACACACACACACACACACACACACACACACACACACAGTGGATTGTGGGGTATGTGCTGCGCTGAATTCATCAATATGAATTTATTTATTTTTTGTAGGGTTTTCTTTTTTATTAGAAAGGAAATCATTTTACATGTCAATCCAAGGTCCCTCTCCCTCACCTCCTCCTCAGCACCCCCCAAACAACTAACACCCTACCTATCCAATATGCTTTCTGCTCCCAAGGGGGGTGAGGCCTTCCTTAGGGGATCTTAAAAGTCTCTCATATTCTTTGGGATAGGGCCTAGGCCAACCGCCTTGTGTCTAGGCTCAGGTAGTATTCCTCCATGTGGGATGGGCTCCCAAAGTCCATTTCTATGCTAGGGATAAGAACTGATCCATTACAAGAGGCCCCATAGATTTCCTAGGCCTCCACTCTGACAACCACATTCAGGGGGTCTGGATCAGTCCCATACTGGTATCCCAGCAATCAGTCGGGGGACCAAGAGCTCTCCCTTGTTCAGGTCAGCTATTTTTGTGGGTTAAACCAGCCTGGTATGGATCCCTTTGCTCATCAGTCCTCCTCTGCAACTGGATTTCAGTTCAGTTCAAGGTTTAGCTGTGGGTGTCTGCATCTACTTCCATCAGCTGCTGGATGAAGGCTTTATTATGGCATATGAATTAGTCATCAATCTCATTATCAGGAGAGGGTATTTAAGGTAGCCTCTCCTGTGTTGCTTAGTTGGTGTGATCTTTGTAGCTCTCCAGACATTTCCCTAGTACCTGGTTTCTCTTTAAACCTATTATGTCTCCCCGTATTATATTATCTCTTATCTTGCTCTCTTCTGTTCTTCCCCCCAACTCAACATCTCTGCCGAATCATGTCTTTTTCACCCCCCTTCTTCTCCCCTTCTCATTATCCTAGTTCCCTCTCCCCTTCCCCCTCATATGAGTGAGAACATACCATGTTTGTCTTTTTGTGACTGGATTACCTCGCTCAGAACGGTTTCTTCTGGTTCCATCCATTTGTCTGTGAATTTCAAGATTCCATTGTTCTTTTTTTTCCCCACTGAGTAGTACTCCATTTTGTAAATGTACCACATTTTCTCTATCCATTCTTCAGTTGAGGGGCAGCTAGGATGTTTCCAGCTTCTCGCTATTACAAATAGTGTTGCCATGAATGTCGTTGAAAAGATGTCCTTATTGTATGAGTGTTCTTCTTTTGGGTATATGCCTAAGAGTGGAATTGCTGGATCTTGTGGTAGACTGATTCCCATTTTTCTGAGGAGTGGCCATACTGATTTCCAAAGTGGCTGTACAAGTTGGCACTCCCACCAACAGTGGAGGAGTGTTCCCCTTTCTCCACATCCTCTCCAGCATAAACTGTCATTGGTGTTTTTGATTTTAGCCATTCTGACAGGAGTAAGATGGTATCTCGGAGCTGTTTTGATTTGGGTTTCCCTGATGGCTAAAGATGTTGAACACTTTCTTATGTGTCTTTCAGTCATTTTAGATTCCTCTAGTGAATATTGTCTATTTAGTTCTGTACCCCACTTTTTAATTGGATTGTTTGGTGTCTTGGAGACTAGCTTCTTGATTTCTTTGTATATTTTGGTAATCAGCCCTCTGTCAAATGTGGGGTTGGTGAAGATCTTTTCCCATACTGTGGTCTGCTGTTTTGTCTTACGAACTGAGCCCTTTGCCTTACAGAAGCTTCTCAGTTTCAGGAGGTCCCATTTATCAATTGTTAATATCAATGTCTGTGCTACTGGTGTAATGTTCAGGAAGCAGTCTCCTGTACCAATTAATTCAAGTGTATTTCCCACTTTGTGTTCTAATGGGTTCAGTGTGGCTGGATTTATGTTGAGGCCTTTGATCCATTTGGACTTACGTTTTGTGCATGGCAATAGACATGGATCTGTCTGCTGTCTTCTACATGCCAGAATCCAGTTATGCCAGCACCATTTGTTGAAGATGCTTTCTTTATTCCATCATATAAATTTCGCTTATTTGTAAAACATCAGATGTTCGTAGGTCTGTGGGTTAATATCAGGGTTTTCAACTCATTCCATTGGTCTACCTGTCTATTTTTCTTCCAATACCAAGCTTATTTCAGGATTATAGCTCTGTATTAGAGCTTGAAGTCAGGCATGGTGATGCCTCCAGGCGTTCTTTTCTTGTACAGGGTTATTTTGGCTATCCTGGGTATAGTGGGAAATTACTAATACGTAGTCAGGTAGAGATATAAGGGTATTTAATAGGGAAAAGCCTTACTTACAGAGCGACCTAGCCAGCCAGCGTGGCAGCAGTCTGTACAGCAAGAAGCAAAGTAAAAGCGAAAGAGCAAATGCAGGCACCCTAAGTAGGTGTGGCTACAGCTTCCCCTACACCTGGGTCTTTTGTTTTTCCATATAAAGTTGAGAATTGTTCTTTCAACTTCTGTAAAGAATTGTGCTGGGATTTTGATGGGGATTGCATTGAATCTGTAGATTGCTTTTGGCTAGATTGCCATTTTTACTATGTTGGTCCTACCTATCCAAGTACATGGGAGATCTTTCCATTTTCTGGTATCTTCTTTAATTTCTTTCTTTACAGAATCAAAATTCTTATGATACAGTGCTTTTACTTTTTTTGGTTAGCATTACTCCAAGGTATTTTATGTTGTTTGTGGCAATTGTAAAGGGTGATGTTTCTCTGATTTCTTTCTCCACTAATGTATCATCTGTATATAGGAGGGCTACTGATTTTTTTTTTTTGAGTTAATCTTGTATCCTGTCACTTTGCTGAAGGTGTTTATCAGCTGTGGGAGTTCCCTGGTAGAATTTTTAGGGTCACTTATGTAGACTATCATATCATCTGCAAATAGTGAAAGTTTGACTTAAAGGACAATATTTAAGAGGTATGCAGAGAATGGACAGCCTTGTCTTGTCCCTGATTTTAGAGGAATTGCATTGAGTTTCTCTCATTTAATTGGATGTGGGCTGTCGGCTTGCTGTATATTGCTTTTATTATGTTACTGTGTGTTCCTGTTATGCCAGATCTCTCCAAGACATTTATCATGATGGGAACCTTCCCATCAGTAGATATTAACCTTTCCAAAAAGTTTAAAGAATATGATAGTGTGAAAAGAAGGGGTTATATCTTTAAAATACATTGTGAGATTAAACATTATTGGGGTAAGACTTTGAAAACTTCTAAGGTTTTTTCAATCGTTATGCTAAAATAAATTAAAATAGCAATGCATAAGTGCATTATTGGCTCCCTATTTTTTTGTGTTTTTATTTTCTAAAATAATCTGCATGGATGATAATCAAGACTTTTCTTAAATAAATTTATGGCAATTGGGTTTATAATTCCCATTATCATATTCATCTTAATGAAAGAAGAAATATCAGGTGAATGGGAATATGCAGAATTAAGGTGCCTAGTAATTACTTATTTGACTGTACACTTTAAGTAACTCTTGCCTCAAGGGACACAACTGTTTAAAGGTACATGACAATGAAATAAAATATGCAAGTAGTATGCAAAGTCTAGATATTCTCTTTGCAAATCAAGACTTTATAGTGATTCAGAGTATTTAAAAAATGTACACAGCAAATATGACACCATGCAGAATGCATGTAACTTAATTATAATGCAGCTGGAAACATCTAAAAGTGTTCATGATGGTTAAGACATGAGAGGGAGGTTCATGGAATTGGTGACATTAAAGATTAAGATGAATGAGATAATGTTTTTGATGAAAGAAAAGATGGTGATGAAAGAGTACTTTGTGCCATGGAGTACATATAAATTTAGAAGAATTTACAGCATAATAAATAGTACCAGGCAAATCACCTGGGTAAAGTGGTCAATTAAGAAATTTCAACATATATATTACATACCATATATACCAAAAGATCTTTAAATATCTTGGAGTCACTGTTGGCTTTTGGTCAAGGGACCAGCACCCGTAGTGTGCTAAGTAGCTGAAGCAGTGAAAAACCATTCTAATCTCCATTTCATGCTATGTTTCCTCCATTTTATTTAGCTCTTCCTATGACAGTCTGCGACTTTGGAAGTGTCATGTGATTAAGCAACATCTGACCATAGGCATTGGCAAGGTGAGTGATCATCATTAATTCATCGAAGTCTTAGACAAAGGCCTTTTCATAAAGGGTGGAGGCCAAATTTGGGGCATGATGTGGAAACCTAGTACCATGATAACTCTCTGAAACCTACTAGAGTCACCCTAGTGAAGATACAGAGTCTGAACCATCCATCTTCTATAACCAGGCAAGGCTTCCAGTGGTGCAACTGGAACATCAACCCAGGCCAAAGCCTTCACTTTACAATGTGGCCTGCCTGCAGGATGTGCTGAGATAAAGGTGACACAGAAATTGTAACAGTTGCCAATCAATGACTGGTCCAACTTGAGGCCCATGGTATGAGAGTGGCACATGCCTGACACTGCCATGATTGTCAGGACCAGAGGCTGGATAGCCCACATAAAACCAAACAGGACTAGAAAAAATAAGTCAAAGAAATGATTCCTAGTGATATTCTGCTGTACTCATAGATCTGAGCCTAGCCCAGTAGTCATCATAGAGGCTTCATCCAGTAACTGATGGAAGTAGATACAGAGACCCACAGCCAAATATTAAGTGGATCTTGGGAAACCTTGCAGAAGAGGGTTCAGAAAGATTATAGGAGCCAGAGGGGTGAAGAATACCAGGAGAATATGACACACAGAATCAACTAAGCAGGGCTCATAGTAACAAAAACTTACAGTGACTATCAGAGAGCCTATATGTGTCTAAGATAGGTCCTTTCCATATATTTTATTTTTGTGAGGCTTAGTGTTCTTGTGAGACTCCCAACAATGGGAGTAGAAGTATCTCTGATTCTTTTTCCCTCTCTTGAGACTCCTTTCCTTGTTACGATAAATCTTTCTGCCAAAAGCCACCGAGCCCCACTGCCATGTGTACATTTTATGCCAGCTGCCCACCTGAGTTAGGGCCCAAATTGATACACAGAAACTTGTATTAGGTTCAAAACTGCTTGGCCAATGACTAGGATTCTCATCTGTTAGCTCAGTCTTAACTATCATAAACCTATATATTTTATAAGACTTATCTTATCGGATGCCTTGTTGGCGTCCCTCCTGGCCGGTGGATCACATCATGCCACTGGAGCAAGAGTGGAGGGGATAAGATGGCCCTTCCTGTTTCTCCTTCGCTTAAATATGAGTCCTTGCTATGTCACTTCCTGCCTGGATCAGCACTTCTCTACTACACTTCACAGAATCCTCTTTGACTCCTAGTCCTGTCTAATTTGCTATCTCATTGGCCAAACAGTATTTTATTTAACAATCAATAAGATAATCATACACAGTACATTCTCCATCATTTCCTCTTACCTTGTTTGCCTTGTCCAGCCTTGATATGAGAGCATGTGCCTAGTCTTTTTTGTAACTTGTTATGCCAAGTTTGGTTCATATACCTTGGAGACATGTTCTTTTTGAAGAGAAAAAGAGGAGGGGTGGATTTAGGTAAAAGAGGAACACCAGTAGCACAGACACTGAGATTGGCAATTAATAAATGGAACCTCCTGAAACTGAGAAGCTTCTGTAAGGCAAAAGGCACAGTCAACAAGACAAAACAACAGCCCACAGAACAGGAAAACATCTCCATCAACCCCACATCTGATAGAGGGCTGATCTCCAAAATTTATGAAGAACTCAAGAAGCTAGTCTCCAAAACACCAAACAATCCAATTAAAAAGTGGGGTACAGAACTAAATAGACAATATTCACTAGAGGAATCTGAAATGGCTGAAAGACACATAAGAAAGTGTTCAACATCCTTAGCCATCAGGGAAATGCAAATCAAAACAACTCTGGGATACATTTTACTCCTGTCAGAATGGCTAAAATCAAAAACACCAATGACAGTTTATGCTGGAGAGGATGTGGAGAAAGGGGAACACTCCTCCACTGTTGGTGGGAGTGCCAACTTGTACAGCCACTTTGGAAATCAGTATGGCCACTCCTCAGAAAAATGGGAATCAGTCTACCACAAGATCCAGCAATTCCACTCTTAGGCATATACCCAAAAGAAGGACATCCATACAAGGACATCTGTTCAACTATGTTCATAGCAGCATTATTTGTAATAGCCAGAACCTGGAAACATCCTAGCTGCCCCTCAACTGAAGAATGGATAGAGAAAATGTGGTACATTTACACAATGGAGTACTACTCAGAGGAAAAAAAAACGAACAAAGAACAATGGGATCTTGAAATTCACGGGCAAATGGATGGAACTAGAGGAAACCATTCTGGGTGAGGTAACCCAGTCACAAAAAGACAGGCATGGTATGTACTCACTCATATGTGGATTTTAGACATAGAGTAAAGGATTCCCAGCCTATAATCCTTGTTGCTGGAGAAGCTAGTAAACAAGCAGGACCCTAAGAGAGATATACATGGTCCCCTGGAGAAGGGGAAATGGACAAGATCTCCTGAGCAAATTAGGAGCATGGGGGGAGGAGGAGGGAGTTAGTAGAATGAGAAGGGGAGAAGAGGAGGGGTAAGGAGGACATGAGGGAGCAGAAAGATTGAGTTGGGGGAAGAATAGAGAAAACAAGAAAGGAGATACCATAATAGAGGGAGATATTTTAGGTTTAAAGAGAAATCAGGCACTAGGGAAATGTCTGGAGATCTACAAAGATGACGCCAACTAACAATCTAAGCAACACAGGAGAGGCTACCTTAAATGTTCTCCCCTGATAATGTGATTGATGTCTGACTTATATGTCATACTATAGTCTTCATCCAGCAGCTGGTAGAAATCGAAGCAGACACCCACAACTAATCACTGAACTGAACTGGAATCCAGTTGCAGAGAAGGAGGACTGATGAGTAAAGTGGTGAGACAAACAGAAACAGCTGACCTGAGCAACAGGGAACTCTTGGTCCCCAGACTGATAGCTGGGAAACCAGCGTGGGACTGATTCAGACCCCAGGAACATGAGTGTCAGTCAGGAGACCTCTGAAATCTATGGGGCCTCCTGTAGTAGATCAGTACTTATCCCTTCCATAGGTGTGGACTTTGGGAGCCCATTCCACATAGAGGGATACTCCCTTAGCCTAGACACAAGGGGGTGGGCCTAGGCTCTATCCCAAAAGATACAATAGACTCTGATGACACCCATCCCTGGGGAGCAGAAAGGGTAGGGTTTTAGTTGGAGGGTTTGTAGAGGAGGAGTGGAGGGAGAAGGAACTGGGATTGACATGTAAAACAATCTTGTTTCTAATTCAAATAAAAAGAAAGATGTATTGACCTCAGAATGGAAACCAGGATATATGTTACATTGGGGAAGGGATTTCACTTTTGTTTTCACAGGAGAAGAAGAGCCATGAATACCATCAAAATTAATAAAGATTCAATTTGAACAGGAAAGACCTCTTAATAAGAAGTGATACTTCATCAATGAGTCTAATGGGTCGGTCAAAAGTAAAATTCAACAAATATTGTTTGGGGCAGGATTCTGGTGTTTTGTAATTTTTTGTCTTTATAGGAAAATAGATATACCCCTTCAAGAAATCCAATTGCCTTGTACATCTAGATATATAAAGAAGAACGGAAAGCTATCCAGAAAAAAATTATCAAGCAAAGAAAAAAATGAGCTATGGTACCAATATTTTCTGCAGGGTAAAAAAAAAATTACTACCTAAACATCTGTATCTCTTTACTCCTTAGAAATTTTTTAAATTAAAAAAAATCAAAGCTGATTTGAAATTGGAGCATATCTCTATCCTTCTCTATTCCAAGCATGGTGTTAAAAGAAAAATTCAGAGTCTGTGTTTCAGAAGAGCCACCTGGTGTGGGACAGAAGAAAACCAAAAATCTGGGAGTACGATTACCAAAGCTCTGTTATTTTCCTCAAATGCTTGAGTCAACAAGTCTAGGGAATGGTATTGTCTTCCCTGGAGCTCTGATGGATGGTGGGTGTGGAGCAGGTGGGATTGCTGTTGTTGCTTTTTCCCCTTTGGCAGAACAACTGCAGCAGCATCTAACCTGTCCTGTTTCAGTGTTTATATGAATAAATTCTTTTATATAAATATATTCTTGTGAACTTATCCTAGACTCTCATGGATTGACACTACAGGGGCATTGTGTTCAAGTAAAGCAAGTATCACTGTAAGTGTCCCTGTGGTGATATTCTTTTTATGATCTAATAAGGCTTGCCTGAAAATCAGAGAAGCCATATCACTCCTGTCTTTATCTCCCTAGTTCTGGGATTAAAGCTGTGAGCTCTATTTCTTTTTTAGACTGATTCACTCTCATGTAGCCCAGGTGGTTTTGAACTCACAGAGATCCATCTGCCTCATCTCCTTGGTGCTGTTATTAAAGGTGTGGCCACCACTTCCTGTCCTCTATGGTTAACTAGTGGCTTAGTGTGTGTGTGTGTGTGTGTGTGTGTGTGTCTAACCAGTGGCTTAGCTCTTAACTAGTTTTGTGGCTAATGGTGGCTTAGCTCTGCACTCTGATCTTTAGGCAAATTTATTTGTCTGATATGGCTGGGCAGAGAGAGGAATATAAGTCAGGAGGATAGAGGAACTCATTGTCCTCTCAGTGAGTCTGAGGAGCAATGCAGTCAATTTGAGGTTTGGTTTGTGCACTGGTAGAGGTGAGAACTTTCTAGTAGTTGGCTGCTTTGCTATCTCATCTTTAGGCAAGCTTTATTAGATCATAAACAAAATATCACCACATGTCCCTTCTCCTGTCTTTGCTTCTGGTTATCCATTAGAGTACTACTGGAAAGATAGCCTTGGGAAACAGAAAATTTAAGTATAGTTCAGTCAATTCTTATCTTCTGTGTGATTACACAACACTGGTAAAGATAAATAACAACAAAAATAATAGAACAATATAGCAAAATAGAACCAGTTGGTTGAAGAGGGACTGTTATTTATGTTCTTCTAGTTAGATGTAGATAGGCATAGCATAGTAAATATAGTTTCAAAGCCATGACCACCCTTCACATACATGTATTTGTGTGTGTGTGTGTGTGTGTGTGTGTGTGTGTGTGTGTGTGTGTGTGTGTGGTCAGAGGTAGGTAGCCAATAGTTGAACTACAACCCCTCTTCACAATTCATTATTAAATATCTGTTGCAAACCTAAAGTATAGCCATTCTCACTGAACTGAATGGTCTCAGCATTTGTCACTTTTTGTTTCTTAATCAATCAATCTCATGTCAACTCTGCCTCCTTCGAGGTCATGTTTTCTCTCTTGCCCTGAGCTATGTCGTCATTCTAGTCAACAAGTCATTCTCTAGCATGCTCTGACAGAGCCATAGGTAATATCTTTTAGTTCTGCACCAAACGCACACTGAGCCACAGCCTCGAGCCATCAATCTCATCACAGAAAGGTCATGAGCATCTTTCAGGCTATCAACTGCCATTTCTATTTTTCATTATGCAGAAAGTCAAATTGAGAGTATGTGGGAGCCTGTAAGATGCAGTAAGTAAGTACTGTGAAATGAGGATGGTGGTGGTGGTGGGAAAAGAGCTGGAATGTTTGTTATAAGTTAGGAGCCAAAATTATCTTAGGCTACCTTGGCCCTCTAAATAGTTAGTTAATGACTAACAGTGCTTATTGCCTAACATCATCCTGACTATTAACTAAATCCTTTTAGAATGCATAAACAAACACCTAGCTTCCAACAGCCCAAAAACTAAGAGTGTAATCAGATAGCTTCTGAATCCTGCAGGAGATCTTCCCACCAATATGCTGAAAAAGTATCTTAGTTTATGATTGTCTTCATCCTATTACATTAAAAGCTCCATGAAATTTTTGTCAGATTGCAATATGGTATTTGGGGTAACCTAAATCTATGTTCCAAGGCCATGTTCACTCATTTCTTCAGAATAAACTATCTCTTATTCCTTTTGAATGGAAACCCCAAACCATGTTTCTGTATTGGTAGAACATCTGATAAGTTCCAGACTAGAACAAAGAGTGAAGTAGACAGTTCCTGTGATTATGATGTGAACATTTTACATTTCACAAAATCAAAGGCATGTAAAGGTCTCCAACCCATTTTACCCTACCAGTGGTCAACACAGCATGAAAACCTTTCTGTGTTGTTGATGGGTCAAGATGGTGACCTCAGCTGGTGGGATGAAGCATTGTGAATATGGAGTCTGCTAAAATTACAGGATTTTAACAGCATTTTAAGGACCTATTTTTATGTAAAATGGCACAATATTTAAAGGTTGACATTGGGACTGGAATTGGAAAAGAGCTTTGTATAGATGCACATAAAAGGAAGCATGGTCTACACCTCTGCGATCTTTTCTCTTCTCTAATTTTAATTTGGAGGCAAGACCTGAACTTCCCAGACATGTGACCAAACAGGATGGGAAGAGTTAGTGTGAAATTTATCCCTGGAAGCATAGTGCATCAACACTGCTATTATTTAGTACTGGCACAAAGTGGAAGTAAAAAAAAAAATCATAGCATTTTTTAGTTAGTAAGGTATTTATTATTATTATTATTATTATTATTATTATTATTATTATTATTATGTAACATTTCATAGGCAAATACACCCTTTGCTACCACAACCTGATCACCCCTGCCAACACCCTTCTCAATCCACCTTAGGTCTCTAACCTATCCCTTTCTTAGTTTTCATTTCCTAATTTGCATTTGACAGTTTCATCACTGGTCCCTTCAACTTTAAACATTTGTGAAGATCAAAGATTATAATGGGTAAGACAGTGTCTGTAATTGCCAAGCAAACCTTGGCAGTTAAGTCCTTGATTGTTTCTGATGTGAGCCTACAAATGTGGGGGATATTTCAAAGTCTCTGGCATTTCCAAACTTCATTATTTTAAAATAGTTTTCCCCAAGTCTGAAGACCTGGGAGTTTGGGAATGGCCAATCAATAACTGGTCCAATCTGAGACCCATGCCACAAAAGGGAGCCCATACCTGACACTGCCTAATGATGACCAGAGCTTGATGATGATAAGCATTATCAGGAGTGAGTTATTTCTAAGAATTGGCCCAAGGCACAACTTTCTACATTTTTCCTCATAAAATCCCTATTTGTCAAATAAATATTTCAGCATTCAGAACCATATCTTGTGGAATTGAAGATCATAGAGGTGAATCAATACAAAACAGATATTTCTGTTCATATATAGATGCTTTTTATTTCTTGAACAAACTTATAGAGATTTTATTTCCAAATGTTGAGACCCAATAATTTGTAAATGATGACACTATAGTCAATTATCTGAACTATGATTTCAGACATAGAAACTGTACTAGCTGGCACAGTATTTTTTATGTGAAGTGCCCAATAATGAATAAGGAGTATCAATATTTGAAAAGTGAGTTATAGAAGTCTACTAAGCTCAAGTTTATGTATTTCTAAAGATGTCCAGGGAGGCTTTGTTGCTGTGTACAAATGGGTATTTATACTTCTTTTGTACTTATCCTTCTCCTCTTCCTCCTTTCTTACAGTGCTTAATGAAGGCTTATGAGTCATAAACCATGCTCTCTGTTCATACAATTACCTGCAAAAGTTAATCCTCTGCCCTCTAGAAAAATAACAGACGTTTGTAATATGTGCTTAGAGACATAAAGATGGAAGCAAACAAACCTACAAAATACATACCAAATGCAGAAAATAATATACTTACAGAACATCTTCTGAATAAAATTCAGAGCTGAGTGGAAATTAAGTGATTCAATGATATCTAACATATTGTGTTAAAAAAGCAAAAGTCCCCCTGAGGGAAAACTTCTTTTAGTCAAGAGCATAAAAATCTCTGGTTTTAGTGAGGATCTAACATTTCAATTTGGTCAAATTGATCACCTGGTTGTGGGACTGTCCCTATAAAGGCAGGCTTACAGTAGGCCAGGCTAAAGAGACAGGAAGAATAATTAGCTGTTTAGTGAAATAATGTATATTCCCTTCACAGAATTCCCACCCCCAAGGCAGTGTCTTATAAGAGCACATCTTACTGCTGTGTAAATATTTCAACTTGTTTGAATTATTTTAAAAAGTATAACCTTGTCCACCCCCTCTCTTTTCCTCCCTTTCTAGTTTTTGAAGGCAGGGTTTCATGTACAGATTTGGCTATCAAGGAACTCAATCTGTAGACTAGGCTAGTCTCTAATATATAGAGATCCAACTGCATCTGTCTCCTTAGTGCTTGGATTAAAGGCCTGTGCCACCACCTGGATCTCTTCTATCTCTTTTCAAGCATGCTTTCCTTAACACCTTGGACTTATTTTTTTTCTCTAAAGATATCCACAACTCCAACATATGTCTCCTTCCACTAAATGGATGACATTAATGCCAGGTTAACTCAAGCAGTTTGGCCTGTTTTTTCTTCTCTCCCCCATTCTCTTCCTTTAGGCAGCTGTTGAAATTTATAGCTTAATTCTTAGGACAGAAGGTAAACAACACAAGATAGTTTCAGGAAGCTCCTAAAACTGACCAAATTCACTAAGCCACTCCCTCTCACTAGTAAACAATAAGGAATGCTGAGAGTAAAACTGCAAGGAGGAGTCTTAGACAAGCTAAGATGCGAAGAGACTCTCAGATGAGCCAAGCTGCAAGCAAGAAGCAGGGATCAGCCAAGACACCTGGAAGGAGCAGAAACTAACTGAGCTGCTATGAAGAGGTGTAGATCAACTGAGCTACCTGGAGCTGCCTTTAAGTTGTACAGTATACTCTAAACATCCAATTTTTATGCTAGGGTGGGCTTTGGTGACACACCTGTCTTGGAGTTAATTTTGCTCCTGTAAGTAACCCCTCACCCTTTAAGTAATCCTAGTAAAATTCATTAGTTCAACAACAACAACAACGATACGATAAATCTTTCTGCCAAAAGCCACCTGAGCCCTACCACCACATGCACGGTCTCTGCCAGCCGCCTGAGTTCTGCCCACCAGGTGGATGGACAAAATAATACAGAGACTTATATTAGGTACAAGTGCTGCTTGGCCAATGACTAGGATTCTCATCTTTTAGCTCAGTCTTAATTATCATAAATCTATATATGCTATATATAAGACTTATCGGATGCCTTCCATTGGTGTCCTCACTTGCAGGTAGATCACATCGAGCCATTGGAGGAAGAGCAGAGGGGAAGAAAGGGGGCACTTCCTGTTTGTCCTTGCTTAAATATGAGTCTCCTTGCTATGTCACTTCCTGCCTGGATCACCACTTCTCTACTACATTTCCCAGAATCCTCTTTGACTCCTAGTCCCATCTAACTTGCTGCCTCATTGGCCAACCAATATTTTATTCAACAATCAATAAGATGAACATACACAGTATATTCCCCATCACAAAAACAACAACAAAGAAATTAATATCTTGCCCACTCTGTAACATTTTTTCTCTTAAACTCTACTAAAATTGTTCTTAAGCTTTCATTTGAGTCTGTTCTTAAATTCTTCTATCAATGAAGCTAAGAACCCCAAGAGGGAACCTGATTTCCTAGGTGTCATCTGGTGAATGGGGTAGGGATGCCCAACTTTCTGGTAACATTGCACTCCATAGTGTACTCCCTAAATCCATGTGTACATGTGTAGGGAGGCACTGTAGGCCCACCTCCTAAGAGCTAGGTACAAGTGTGCTTGACTACCCCTGTCAGGGTGAGGTCAGGGGAGGTTCAGTTAAGAACTTGTGGGGAGTTCTTAAGGGGGCAGCAGACACGTGGGAGTCCCTCTCTCTGGCCTCCCTAGCCTGCTGCCTCTGGGCATGCTCTGGCTTATGCTTGGCTGGTGTTTATCTGAATAAAGATATCTTAATCTCACTGACTACGGATCATCTTCGCTCTAGTTATATACATGGGTCTCAGAAGTGTGTTGTGCAGATGTAAATAGTTAAGTTAAAATATTATTAAACTTGGTTAGTATAGTTCCTAAATTTCAAGACTGGTGTCTTTATGGAAAGAAAATAGGGTGACTGTAGTTACAGAAACACAGAAGAGAAGCCAGAAACAGTATCTGGGTTTCCTATCTACAAACCACAGACTGTCAGCAACAACCAACTGGAACCCAGAAGAAACATGGGAAAGATTCTTCCTGAGAAACTTTCAGGAGAACTGGTGATATAAGACACCAAGATTGTAGTGATTTCTTTGTAACAGTCCATGAAAACTGATTGGAGGACTACTAAGGTCTCATCAGAATATCACTCTAGTCATCTTACATAAGTACATCATCCATAAAAGGATAATTTTCCTGTACATGAGAATACTTAACAAAGCTGTCAATAAAATATATTATCCTACTATAATCATCATCCATTTATTCTTTCCATATGTATTGCTGAGGTAAAATATGTAATTATGATTCTCCTCCAGTAGTCTAAGTTATTGCAGGCATTTTATCCACTTGTTCCAAGATTTCTACTCATGAATGTGATTTTCAATTAGTATACACTGTGATTAATATTCATAAAGCAGCAGTCCCTCTGTTGTTTTAAGCTTCAGCTTGCCACCTTTAGTGCCTTTGAGAATCCCCTGGGGAGCTGTTTCTCAAGTACTGATGCTAGAACACCAACCTCAAGAGATCCTGATTTAATTGATCTGGATTGATCTTAGATCATATTTCCCTTAAAAAATAACTCTCTAGAGATGTAGCAGTGTAGCCCAGATTAAAATTTACTGATGCAGAGCAAAGCTTTACAGAAAGCAGAATGTGAAGTAGCTTCTAAAGGCATGAAAAAAGCAGATAAAGACAGATAGAACAAATAAAATTCGAAAGTCAGATCTAAATTTGTGCTTCTGTCTTATAAAGATATGTAGTATTTTGCCATGTTATGATTATAATGGAAACTGGGGGATACTGGCAATAATGAGATGTGACCTGTAACAGGGTCTTAGTTCCTGGGACTGGGCAGAACAATGGTGGGTGATGAACAGAGAGGTTGGGCTGAAATGATCTAAGTGAGAGGGTAAGAACTTAAAGGCAAAAGAAAAATGAGAATTGCCACTCTATCCTGTTATAAAAACATCTCTAGAATACAGAATTAAATAGGAAGGACCAACTGGTAATTTTAATCATATGTGTTTGCCAGAAGTATGTTTTCCTCCCACAATCTTTTTTTCATGTATACAACTAGAATTTTATGAATTGAAATGGAAGGTAATACCTAGAATCCTAAAAGGTTCACTCTTTCCTAAAAGTTAAAAAAGAGAAGAGAAGAGTAGATAACACTTCCCAGAACATTTACTGGACATTATCCTCAGGGAAATTGGAGAAGAAAATGTACAGTAAGAGTTTCCATGGCAAGAAATATAAACTGCATCGAGGTGGAAAGAGTATCATGTGATTTCTACAAAAATAGTAAGACATGCACAAAATGTGTGGATTTTGAAATGTGGTCAGCAAACATGCTAATGCACAGAAATAAAAAAACTTAATTGAGTTTTACACATAAAAAACTAATAAGGAAAAATAAAAGGCAGAAATCCCCTTTAATTACAATACCACCAAGTAGGTGTTCTTCCCACAATCTTAATAGTGTATTTAAATTCAATTGTTGTTCTAAACAAATGAAATACCTTAGAATACAAAGCAGAAAATATAATCTAGACAGCCTAATACAACTTTAATTCTCATATTTCTATTTCATTGTACATAACTTAAGCAAAGTATATTTAATTGACTTAAAAAGAAATTGTACAAGTCAACACAGCATGGGAATACTTTGATAATAACAAAATTTCTAAATTCATATGGGATAAAATAGTTGTTATGATTAAAATCATACATCCTTAAAGATTTTATGATCCAGAAGGTCTAATGCAAGAATCTTTAAAATGTATATATTCAATACCTTTAGAATTTACCTTAGGTAAATTCTAAATCTCTAATAAAAAATCAAGAAGAATATAATTAATGGAAACATACTCTGTATTCATGGATATGAGGAATCCATTTCATCAGTATATCCATTTGTCTGAACTTTATCAACTTTATCCCAAAATTCTAGCAAGTCATTAGTAGACATTAAAAAATTGACCTTAATGTTTATAAGACAGAGGGAAATTCCATAATAGATAATATAATATTAAAGGAGAACTGTCAAGGTTTTGTCTGTTTTTTGTTTGTTTATGATGCAGTAGTAATCAACACTGTGTGGTATTAAAAAAAATATATACCAGTGGAATATAGTGAAGAAGAAAAGAATGAATCTTTGACAAACAAATAAAGTTAACTCAATTAAGGTATACGGTTTTCATATATGCTGTTAGAAAATTGGAAATATATATGTAAAGTATTATATAGAAAATGAAATAATAGGAAGACACAGGCCAGCAAAATAGAAATGAGCATGGATCAAAGACTTAAATGTAAAATCCAAACCCACAAACTTGGAGGATAACAGATAGAGAATACAAATGATGTGACATTTGTCTATTACATTTCACATATGACAGTAAAGGCATTATTCATGAAATACATAATTGACAAATTTCTCTATAGGAGCTGGGGAGAAGGCATATTTCCTGTTCAGGAATTTGGACATGAGTTGGAAAGCCCAGCATTCCCTAAAATACTCAGGCCTGGCCATGTCTGCCTATAACCATAGGCACAAGTTATGTGTGGGGAGGGGGGGGTGTTACAGAGCCTGAACTCACTGACCATCCAGCCTATCCTAAATGGCTGAAATCAATGAGACATTTTGTTTTAAGAGAATATGACAGAGTCATAGAGGGAGACACTTAATATCCTCCCTTACCCCTGAAACAGACGGACACTTACACATGTACACACATTTATGAACATTTCTCTCTGTAAAAGACACTATCATGAGAATGTAAAGAAAAGTCTCAGATTGGGAATGAAATAATGCCAAAAATTATGATAAAGGGTTGTCATTTAAAATACACAAAGAACTTCTGAAATTCAGAAATAAGAAAACAACATAGTTTTAAAATGGTCTAATGATCTTAAGAGTTCATAACAAATAACTTATGAGAGAAGTCCCACATATGGGAAACAGATGTTTGAAAACCTCACATTATATTTCCTTAGGGGAATGTAAATTAAAACAAGATACCGCTAAACACCAATAAATAGCCTAGACTCTATAAAACCTATCAAAAGTTTACTAGCATTTGATACAGTAGGGGCCTGCTTTCTCTACTGGTAGGAATGCACAATGGTCGACCATTTCCTTTAATAGACAGTGTGGTTGTTTCTTCCAAATCTAAAATCCTATTTCCATGTTTAGTTATGCTTCTTAGTATTTACCCAAAGGAGTTGGAAACTTACAACCAAATGAAAATATATACTGAGATACTTATTAAATGGCATTTATAATTTTCTAAATTGGAAACAATAAAGACATATTTCAGATGAATGAACAGATGCAATATAGGATACCCAAACACTGTCATATTATTTATTCATCATTAAAAAGTAATGAGCTATAAAGCTGTGAAAAGACATGGAGGGATGCACAGTAAATGAAAGAAGCCAATATGAAAGATGACTTATTGTGTGATTCAAACTATAGGGCAATGTGGAAAAGGATAAAGCTATGGAAAGAACAAAAAGAGCAATGGCCACTTGGGATTAATGGGGGCTGAGTAGGCAGAGTATAGACATTTTTAGAACAGTGGAGATTTTCTAGATAATACTGTAGTAGTGCTACATTATTACATATCTATATAGGTGGGTATGAAAGCGCCCTAATGTGAATTATGGATTCTGGGTGATGATGTGTCAACACAGTTTACCATCATAACAAAGGTACCACTTCAGTGAAGAATGCTGAAAATGAAGATGATTATCCACATACATGGGCATGGAAGGCACAGGAGATCTCATGATTTCCATTTTACTGTGAACCCTAAAAGTATTCTGAAAATAATCTTTTTTAACTGAGAATTTTATGGATGCATATAGATAATTTTCCTCAAATCCATACCCTATTCCTTCACCTCTAATTCTTTCCCTACCCTCCTCAGCATTCTTCCCTTCCAATTTGCATCTCTCTGCTCTCTTTCTTTCTCTCTCTCTTCCTTCCTCTTTTTTGTCATCTCCTCATGACTGAGTCCACTTCAGCTACCTGGATGTGCCTGATGAAGATGAAGAACCATCTACTTGAGCATGAGTATCCTTTTAGGGACCACATCCCTGATGAAAATATTTGTCTCTCTCATTTATCAACTATCAGTTGCCAATAGCTTTTAAGTTAAATATGGGACTTCATGAGTTCCTACAGTGTCCAAGAAATGATAAAATGCATAACTATAAATTGGACATCTATATTATGCCTTTCCCCCACAAGGATCAGGGATCATCATGAAATAAAGGGTGGGAAGGTTACAAATTCAGAAGTAGTGCATAAATGTAGTGAAATAGTATTCTTTGGTCATAATACAGCCATTGAATACATATATTTGCTACTATAATTGTATGCATAATACCTGCACAAAATCAAACCAGCCAAAATCCCAGCATGAGCCTTTTGTATGAAACATTCACAGTAAGGATTTTATTTTCATAGACTAAGCAAAGGTAATTCAATAGGAAATTGATTTTAATTGGAATTTAATTTTAATTTAAAATTGATTCCATTAAAATTTTATCACGATAGATTTTCTGCATTTATGTTAGTATAATCACTTATGTATTGCATAGATCTAAATGTAATTTGGTTTTTGTATAAACTATTTGTTTTAAGATAATATGTGCTGACATTTTTAGAAGAAGCAATATTAATAATTTTCTAATGTTTTAGTTTTAAAACTTTCATCTCATCTCAAAATATTATGTTATTCAGTATAGTAATACAATAAAATACACTTAAATAAATAAATTACTAAGTAGTTTTGCTTACAAAGAAATAGTTAAAATTACTAAGGAATTAAAATCATTAAAATATATGGATAATTTATGATAAATTACATTCTATTCAATAGTAGTAAAATAAATATTAGATGCATGTACTTGAAACCAAATTGCTATTTTATTTTCTGATTATCTTTTATTTAATATGTTCTTCTCTCATACATTATACCCCGGAAAGTATATCCTGTAGTCATTTTGTTAATCATGGTGTCAAATCTCAGAGTTGCAAGTTTATTAATAATGTTAAATTATTAATTATTAAAAATAAAATTATTAATGAGATAAATTTACTTCTACATATTTTTATTATATGGTTTCTAAAATAACAGAGCATGGGAGAATATTAATCACACATTGACCAAGTATTAATATGAAATTATATAGTCTTAAATGTCAAATAAGAGCCTGAAATAAAGCTAAGTGGCTTAACAAAATAGTTAGATACAAAATCAGATGCTTTTAAATTTTTGTTAATTTGGAGAAAAAGGATGGAACCCACTATTGTCTAGACAGTTCATCAGTGGTACCTAAGTAATCATTGTACTGTCTTGGAACATTAGCTTCCAGTTTTAAAAAGACACATAATTAACTGTTGAAGAACATTTTTGGTAAATACATTGCAAACAATAAAAGAGGGATTAAAAACTACATGAAAGTTAAATTAAGAACACATCTATAATATTCTCAAGATTCAAATGCCTTATGTTGGGTCAGTCTGAGATTTTAGAGAATGTTTATAAATCTTGAAATATAATATGACATATCTATAAATGTCTCAACATATCTGCAAACATCTACTAAGCACATCTATACTGAAGGAAAATGTTTTGGTCCAAATTCATGTGAGACTTCATACTTCTCCACCAGCAAAGACTACTCAAGACCCTCCAGGCAATTTTACCTCAGGGTTTAGCATGTCAACATTCTAGCTTCATAGGCACATGGGGTAAAAACAAAGTCTCACAAATCTAAAATACACATGTTAGGTTAGGTTAACATGTCCCAAGATTTTAATTATTCAAAGTGAGAAATGGCCTTTTATTTCTTCCAAATATTGACCTGAGAGATTTTTCTCCCATTATATCTAGGTTAAAAACCAAGATAAAAGCATTAATGGGTTATTATTTTACTAAGTAGTAAGCCTACTTATATTCCTAAAAATGAAAATTTGAACATAGCATAAAGAGATTCAGCAAAATTGCATTTATAAAGAATTTTGGACTTTATAGGCATGTACACAAATGCTTACCCAACTGGGGTTGTTGCACTATTGAATATTTTTCCTAGTACTCTGATCTATGAATCTGGGTAATCAACTAATAGACCATCTGAAGGTAAAACTATACACTTTTTTACAACATGAGTTTTGTAGAATTCTGGAGAGCCCATATATTTTTCTTGACTTCTTTTTTGCAAACCCTAATTTAATATGAACATATATAATATTTGTATATATATGCATATATATGTATATACATATATACCTTAGAGTGTTTGTAGAGTTTAAAATATCTTATACCATTTGTGCATATGTAAGAAACAACAATAATGTTGCCAAACAGTTTCTATTTTCAGGTAAACTTTGGCACATTCTGGTATATGTTGATAATAATAATTCATACATTTAAACACAGTGAACTTTTACCTTCATAAGAAAAAATGCAATCTTAGACAAGGGCATGGATTATTTCATTTTAAGGTGTTACAGTTTATATCTTTAATGTTCCTCAAAGCCTATCTGTTCAAAATTTTGTCTGCAGTTTGTGATACTATGGGAGGGCCTGGGTCTTTTAAGAGGTAGGGTTTAGAAGGCACTCATCATTCTTGTTGGTGTGCAACTTAAAAAGATAATTGAATCCTATTCTAGTCCTCGGCTTTTCTTTTGCTTTCTAGTCAAGTGGCAAATAGATTTAATCCACCATGTGTTCACTCCATGATATATGAGCTGACTTCAGGCCCCAGAAGCAACGGAACCAACGAATCTGAATAGAAACTCCTAAATCAGTGATCTAAAATAACCATCTTTTCTTTACAAGTTGATTATCTCAGTAATACTATTGTCATAGAAAGGTGACTAGCACATAAGGCCATTGGAGAAACTCCTCAGACCAACAAAAACATGAATGCAGTAATAATGCTTCAGAGAATGAAGAAATCAAAAGCACCAGTAGAATATTATTTCCCAGTGCACAATCTAAAAGTAAACCTGCTGGTGTTACATATCAAGGTACCATGGTTTGAACACAGAGACATCTTTGCAAAATGAATTATCCCCCATAATTTTGTGTATAAACATGTATTCAAGTAACTGGTTTATTTTCCCTTTTATATTTTCAATATATTCAATTTTGAAACAGTTTTATTTTACATACCAATCCCAGTTCCCACTCCCTCCCACCCTCCATGTCCCCCACCAAGCCCCTCATCCCACTCCACCCCCATCCTGTCCCCCAGGGAGGGTGAGGCCTTTCATGGGGATCATCAAAGTCTGTCATATCCTTTGGCGGGTAGCCCCCCCTCCATGTGTCTGGGCTGCAATAGTGTCTCTCCATGGGGAATGGGATCCCAAAGTCCATTTGCACACTACGGATAAATACTGGTTCCACTGTCAGAAATCCCATAGGCTGCCCAGGAAAATTTGGATGAGATTTGGCAGCTAGAATTCTTATGTGTCCATATTATATGGCATTTTGGCTAACAGTTTCTCTGCTTCTTCAAACAGGGCACAGGAATTGATGCTTGTCAGTTCCAAGGAATCATACTGAAGAGTTTGATTATGGTAGTTTGGAAGAAATGGTCCCTGTAGGGATTGGCACTATCAGGAGTTGAGGCCTTGTTGGAGTAGGTGTGGCCTTATTAGAGGGAGCATGTCATGGTGTGTGTGTGTGGGGGGGGGAAAGGTCTCCTAAGTTCTAGCTATACCTAGTGTGACACACAGTTGCTTCCTCTTGCCTGCAGGTCAAGATGTAGAATGCTCAGCTCCTTCTCTAACACCATGTTTGCCTTCATGCTGCCAGGCTTCTTGCCATTAGTGAAACATTATAGTTATCACTAAATATTTGAAAGTTTTCTATTTAAAGGGTAATGACCCACATAGTGTTCCCAAGGAGCAGAGTAGGAGTCTGTCTCATTGTGAGGACAGTTCTGTTGGCATTAGAGCACACTGTATTTCTCTAGCTTTAGAAAGCAGTTGAGACTAGGATTTCTCATCAGAGGAACTAGGAAGCTGTGGCAGCTTAGTGAGAATGTCAGGCAAACAAACACTAAAAGATTCGATGTTCATCAGGTACACAGCAAGCTCAGTGCTCTCCCTTAAATTTGTATTTGGTAACATGGGACTGAAGGAGAATATACGGGCTCTAAAGCTCTGCCTGCTACAACCCCATGCCTTCCCACAATGGAATTGTTATCGATGGGAATGTCTATTCACAGCACCACTGATAACAGGGGGATATTGTATCTTATAGCACTTGATCTTTAAATATCAAGGTAACATCCAAATGCAAGTCTATAATTTTCAAGTGGGTAGACTAAGACATTTAAAGGCTCTAATAAAGAACATCTTAAATTGGACTAGTGTGATCATAACTATGAGAAACAGGCAGAGAGGGGGGATGTTTTAAACAAGAATGGGAACATGGGAGATAAAAAGGAGCTCTTAAGGAAGTACAGAAATACTTTTTAAGGGAATGATAAAATACATGTGATATGAAAGTAAACAGGAAAGGGGTGCAAATAAGGGGAGAAAGAAGATGGAGAGAAGAGTGGGAGATGAGGATGAATGAAAACCACACATGAAAAAGCTATAATGAAGTCCATTACTTTGTATCCTGACTTAAAAACAAATGGTTTTAATAAAAATTCACCAGGGTTACATATCAGTAAAGCTCTTTTTAGTTAAAAGAGAAGGATTGGAAAGAGGCATGTTTGTTTCTCCTTTCACATCTAAAAACTGTCTACACATCCAACCTTCCTCAAATATCACTCTGTAAAATTATATACAAGAAACAAATACAGAAGCAAATATATCATCAGTTTGCATATATATATATATATATATATATATATATATATATATATAGTTTATTAATGTAAAAAATAAATAGACAGATGTATGGAGAATTCACAGGGCAGTTCTTAGTTCATTTATTTTCAATTTGGCACTTGTGTGAACTTAACTACTATAACCCAAATATAACCTTCAGAAATTTTATGAACTTTAAATTGGAATCTAGTCTTATATGCTGGGGGAAAAGTGAATGTTTTGGAAAAACATTTGGCTCCAAGATGATGGAGGGACAAGCTCTTCCCATTTAAATAGCTGCTATTTTTATAAATGGACTCATATCAAATTCTATATAAGGTGAAAGCATACTCCCATGAAAAGCTGAGAAATTCATGGATTCTGGGCATGTGTATGTTTCCATGTGCGTTTAAGCAATGACTATTAGGTAGGAACATACACAAATGCTTTCAGAGTCCATATATCTGTCTGTGTGTGCACAAGGAGATCAAAGAGTGGATGCCCTAGGGAAAGATGGGTTCCTTGGGAAGGTGCAATTATGCTTAAAGATTTAACTAGAAGACCATGGGTAATGTGGAAAGAAATTGGAAAGGCAAGGATACTGAAGTTCCCATCATGAAAATATGCATTCAATTGATAGTACCATTTACTAAGTCAGGTGTTTAACTGCACCCTTCCAAAATATTTATTACTACCAATTATCTATGTGAGCTAGAATAGCCAAGGAAATATCCACATAATGCTTATAATTCTCTACAAGCATTTTGTAAGCCTCTCTCCTTCCTTCCTTCCTTCCTTCCTTCCTTCCTTCCTTCCTTCCTTCCTTCCTTCCTTCCTTCTTTTCTCTCTCTCTCTCTCTCTCTCTCTCTCTCTCTCTCTCTCTCTCTCTCTCTCTCTCTCTCTGTCTCTCTTTCTTTCTTTCTTCTTTCCAAGGCAGGGCTTCTCTGTGTAGCTCTGGCTGTCCTGGAAATTGTTCTGTAGATTTGACGGGCCTCAAATTCACAGAGGTTCACCTGGCTCTGTCACCTGAGTGCTGAGATTATAAGTGTGCATCACCAGCACCTGGCTGAAATACTATATTTCCAATAGCAATTTGTGGAATATGTTTTATGCCAATGGTTTTCCAAGAGGAACAAACATTAAAGAAGGCATTACATAATGTTCTAAAATTAAAATGTAGTAGAGTTTACAGGGACTACCCTATAGAATTGTATTTTCTAATTCAAAGGACACTTTTAATGATTCTATTATTATTGATTAAAAACCCCACAGGGACCTGGAGAGGTAATTTGGGCCTTTTGCTCCTTATCACTAACATGATTACCCAAGAGCAACATTTTATTTCTCTCTCTCTCTCTCTCTCTCTCTCTCTCTCTCTCTCTCTCTCTTTCATTCTCTGAGTGAAAGTTTATTATCTAACTACATTTGTAGTGAATCAGCAAGGATGTAAGGATATTAAGGCTTAGAATGGGTCTCTGGAGAGGCACTTGTTTCTGAAACAGCAAGATGAAAGTCAGACATATTAAAATCACATCCTTCTTAGACCTTAAGCCATGGGTTATCTCAAGAGAACCTTGGAGAATAACAAGACTTAATTTTCCCAAATGCCTTCTATGCTGGGTATCAGTTTTTTATTCCAGAATAATACATGAATCCTCTACCAATTGTGTTTTGAAGATCTGCTATGGGATGTTTGATTGCACCTTGAAACTCAAAGATTGTTAATAAAATTAAACCTTGAACCAAACAGTGGAGGCCATGACTAGCTGATCAGAATTAGTCATAGAGATTTCCCAGGACCCATGTAGAGAGGCACAGGATGAGATAGGGAGGGGTTTGGAGAGATTTGACACCGTTTTGATCATGGGAAGGAGACAGAGAGGGAGGGTGTCAGCTATTTGTTCCTCCACTGTTTTCTTGTTCTTACAGTTTTTATCCCAATATGTGACCCCAAAGTTTTTATTAATAGAATAATTTAGGTAAACACTTTTTTCTAGTGTTCAACATGTGATATGATAAAGCTGCCACTTCATGCCACCACAGGTCTCTGGCTTTTCTCACCATGGGCTTTTTCTGATTTGGTCTCTCTTTGTTCCCTGGACTAACACCACAAGCACCTGCCACAGGAAACCCATTTGTACTACAATGCCTATCTTTCACAGGATCCAATATCAAATTTGGTTCAGACATTCCCTGTTAGTATTAGAGAAACTCATCCACAGAGCAGATAATGTTAAAAACTGTAATGTTAAAAACTGATGTGGATGACAGAACAGCTTCAGTAGATAAAACAAAATTTTCAGGAGACTATAAAACTAATATTTTGGCAAACTTTTATATACAATTAAAGACCAAAGTTAAAAATATGGGAAAATGGCATTGTAATGGAATGGTTTACTGGACACAGGCATGGATGCAGCAATAATTTCACCCAAATCTTGGCATCCAGACTGGCCTCTTCAGGAGGTAAATATTCAGCTTCTAGGGATTGGAACTTTATCTTGGGTAAAACAAAGTACAAGGTGGGTTGAGTATATAGGACCAGAAGGACAAATAGGGAGAAAATTTGTTACAGCAATGGAAAACACAGATTAGCATTTCTGGAATCTCAGAAACAAGCCAGAAAAATAAAGAATGATTCTGAGAGAAATATTCAAAGGTATTATCAAAAACAATCACTGATTAGTCAGGTTTTACATAAGCTGTGCACAACAGCTGCTGATCTTTCAAATATACAAAGAGCTCTACCTTTAAAATGGTTAACTGGCAAGCCTGTGCAGGTGGAACACTGGCCTTTGGCATTAAAAACATTAGAGGCATAGAACAGCTGATACAGGAGCAGCTAAATGCTCAACATATTGAAGAATCGGTCAGTCCTTAGAATTCTCCTATATTTTTCATTAAAAAGAAGTCTTAAAAAATAAATCTAGAAAATGTAGAATAGTAACAGACTTGAGAGCTATTTATAATGTGATCCAGCCAATGGGTTCTTTCAGCCTGGAATTCCTTTGCCCTCTTTATTACCTAAAGTATGGTCTATTATAATGATTGATTTAAAAGGCTGCTTTGCCCTGTCTTGAAACCACCCCCCCAAAAAAAATCTTTTTTGCATACATTTACAAGAACAGGATAGATTAAAATTTTCCTTCATAGTGCTTACTTATAATAATTCCCAGCCTGTTAAAAGGTGTCAGTGGAAAGTTCTTTCACAAGGGGTCTCTAACAGCCCCACTCTGTGTCAATATTTTGTACAGCAGTCATTAGAAATAATTTGTAAACAGTTTCTTCAATCTATAATTTACCATTATATTGATGATATCTTACTAGCTGAGTCAGATACATATTGTTAGTATCCAGGGATCTGTAATGGCCTGTTTGGGGTTCTGACAGGATGCACCCTCAGCTGCAGCCACTAAGAGTAAACCTCCGATGCACATTCACTAGTTTCCCTTTCAAAAGGGCCCTGCCTACCTCCCCCACCCTCCTCTTCCACAACTTTTGTTCTCAGGGACTGGTCTCTGCCCCCCACTCTTCCCCCCTTTTTTGACCCATCTTTATCATTTTCCAATAAACCTCCTATGTTGTATGGCCTGCCTTCTTTTCGTGGCATTTTTAAAATATGAGACATATACCTTAAAAAAATGTTTGATGAAATAAAGAGAATTTTGCCTTGTTGCTTATAACAAATTGTTCCTGTAAAATTATAAAGATGAGATTCTATCAATTATCTATGATATAAGATAGTGTTACAGAAACTATCAACCACAGATAGTACAAATCAGGAGAGATCAATTACCACCTCTTAATGATTTTCAGAAACATCTGGGAGATATTAGCTGTTTATGGCCTATTGAATTACCAGCTCCAGAGCTAAGCAATTTACTTCAACCTTACAAGGTGATAAGGACTTAAATGGTCCAAGAAAAATATCAGCTGAGGCTGAGAGAGATTTGGCTCTGGTAGAAAAGAAATTACAGGATGCAAATGTGGATTACTTAGACCAAGAACTTGATTGTTCTCTGTTTATCTTATATTCTACGCATTCTCCCACAGGAATTCTTATGCAGGGAGAAGATAATGTTTAGAGCTATTTTTGCACAGAAACAGAATAAAAAATTAAAGACCTATGTAGAAAAGGTTTATAAATTGATTCTGAAAGGAAAATTGAGACTTCTTCAATGTAGAATACAGGAATAGACCCAGCAGAAATTGTATTACCTTTTAATAATACTGAAATTTCCTCATTATGGGCAGAAAATGGACATTGGCAAAGAGCTTACAGTAATTTTTTGGAAGAGATTAGCAACAAGTATCCTAAAAGTACTAACTAATTCTAGAAAAAAAGATTCACCTAGCTTCCTGTATATGATTTCAAGCTTGAGTCTGAAGTAGGTAACTAGACTCTCAGACAACCGGAAGTAATTTTAAGAGCACAACACCCACATTCCTAAGAGGTAGTGTGGGTAACTTTTTGTTTTTCAATGGACTTTGGATGTTTATCATCATTTAATGGGGTTGGTTGCAAGTGGTTATTGGTCATACTCAGAGATGCAACTAAGCAAAGGTGATTAGATTCAGGGATCTGATTCTGAAAAGAAAAATGGAGATATAGACATAATATGATAAAAGTGGATTATTAAATCTGCTTTTAAACTAAAAAGCAATCCATTGGCATGGATTTTTGTATATTGATACAAATTTAAGGTTATTTTTGTTCAAACATATTGTACATATGTTTCTACTCTTGTTTAAGGGATTGTTCCTATGTTGTTTTCCTGTTCATAGACAGTTTCTTTTCATGAAACATAGGTACAAGAGATGTTTCCTAAGCACCCATTGTAAGATCATTTATTTTTATGAAGATTCTACCTTCACCATCTAAACCCATCCAAAGACATTAATTCCTTAGCCATTGTTTACACACATTTTCAAAAGAGGAGAAATGTGCATTTCCAGGTTTTGTTAAAATCTATGGTCTGAATGCCTTTATCCTCCTAAAATTCATTTATTAAAGTATTCATTCCTCAAGATGATGGCATTAGGAGTTGAGACACTGGCAACATATTCAAAGTTTGTCCCATCCCTTCCTCTAACTTCTAAATTCCTGGCTCTGGTATCCCTATTTTGGTGACCAGCTTCTACCTAGGATTCCCTATACTGAGGGTAATGGAAATTCCCTTTTTTATAAAAATGTTTTGCTCTGCCACTGTGAAAAGTGGAGGAAAAGCCATTAAGACTGGCCATTCATTAAGATGCCAGCCTTTGAAAGACAGTCTTTGTAACATCATAATTAACAAAACTGAGAAACTTATGTGAGACATAGTGGAACCCTGTCATACTCTAGGGCTGTTACCACAAAGTCTGCACTGACATCTGATTACATGACACTGTTTGCTAGCTCTGAGGCTGCTTTACCTTCCCATTGTGTTTCCAACTACAAATAAGAATGGTTTCCCCGGGGAGGCTTTTGGGATCATGAATGCATAAACATCTGGGACTCAAATCTCTTTCAATTACATTAATTATCTTATTTGTGCATAAGGAAGTTTTGAATCTAAAACAATGTTAATATAATCTCAAGATGAGAGAGAGAGAGAGGGGGAGAGAGAGAGAGAGGGAAAGGAAGAGGGAGAGGGAGAGGCCAGAGGCCTCAAACCAGACCAATGACTCATTGCAATAAACACTTAAAATTTTAAAAAAAATGTATGGAATAAAGGGTGTTGTGTAACTCACTGTGTCACACTAAAGCATCCACAATAAGAATCTTTTTAGTTATTTTTGTTTTCTTTTAAATTTTATTTCATTGTATGTGTGTGGGGCCAGGTTTCAAGGGCAGAGAACAGATGTGAAGGGATGGGAAGACAAATAGGATCAGAATGCAGGGATGCATGATGTAAAATTCACAAAGAATCAATTAAAAAAAGTCTTTAAAAATGCCTTCAAATTTAATGTTATTTTGTCTGAAGTCTATATACATATGAAATAAGTTTTAAAGAAACTTAGAGAGGTTTAAACTTTCTTAAATTTTAGTTGTGTTTCATATTTGAAAGTACATGAATGAGAAACAGTGACATGGTAGCTAATAAAATGAGTGTTTATGTAAACAAACTAGCCACCAAGTCACATAATATTTTCCTCCCACTCTCCTCCATTTCTCTTTCCTTTTATTCTGCCCTGCCATTCCCTCATGTCCTTAGATAAGGACTCACTCAGGCTTGTTTCCTGGAGCTTACTAGGTAGCCCAGCTTGTTCTCAGACTCAAACTTCAGCTTCTCAAATGCTAGAACTACAGACATAAGCCATCAGTTTCAGAAATATAAACCTTTTATTCTACTGTGGATTTCCTAGTTGTTTTTCTCCTTCTTTTTCTCCTTCTTCTCCTTCTTCTTTATATTTGTGTAGAATGATCATAGTCAATACATTCTCAATGTGAACACATCATTTCTCAATATACACATGCAATATGCACACAGATATGAAGTTGGGTGTGTCTTCTGAATTACAATTGGCCTGTAACATGCTCTTCATTATGTTTCATAATACACATTTCCAGAGGGGTCAGGACCCAGCTAATATTTTGTAAGAGGAAGAAAACTCAGTAAAAAAATTATAGGACAAAGCAATGTTATTTGAGAGCTTGACAGTTTGATATATTCGTCATAGTTTTAAATATTACTTTAAGCAATTAATTAATTGATTATGTTTGTATGTAATTGAATGAATGAATGTGCATTTGCATATGGTTGCCAAAAGTTGGTGTTAGATATATTCCTTGATCACTCCCTTATTTTTTTGAGACAGGATCTATCATCTAACAGGGAACTCAATAATTCAACTAGACTGGCCAGCAAAACCCAGAAATCCTCCTTCCTCTACAGTGTTAGAATTATAATTATGCTATTTGATATTTTTAACTTGATCAAACTCAAGTCCAAATACATGCATAGTATGTTGGCTAAATATTGTTAGTTTGATAGACTCTAGAATCACCTAAGAGACTGAAGAGACCAGCTCCCCGTTTTGGCAGCCATAACAACCTAAAATGTTTGTGCTTGCCTGACCTTGTCTTGGTCACTAGGAGGTCAGATGCTCACCTCATGGCAAGGAACCAATCAGAAGTTAGCTAACCGGGCTGTGCTTTACAGCTCTGGCTGTGCTTTACAGACAAGTGCACAGCAGTGGCGTACAGAGCATAGCAACTGCCCTGGGAGGGCCTATAGGCCATAACAACCAGTTGACCAATCAACACAGGAAAGGTCCTCTAAGCCTGGAGGCGCACCAATCCTGACACTATTCGTACCTCTAAACACCCCCCTTACGCTGCCCTATAAGATCTCTGTCCTGTGGTTTCTCGGGGTCTTTCCCCAGCCCGAGAAAGGCCTGAGCTAATGGGGTTAGCTCATTAAACAACTGCAATAAAGACTCATTGCTTTTGCATCAAAATGGGCCTCTTGGTGATTTGGGGGTTCAGAATTTGGGCACAACAAGACAAGCTCCTAGATGTGCCTTTGAGGATTATCTAGATTAGGTTAATTGAGTTGAGAAGACTGACATTAACTTCGGGCAGGCTATTCCATGTGCTGTGTTAGTGGGCTGACTTAAAAAGAGAAAATGAAGTGAGCATATCATGAACTTTCATTACTCTTTGCTTCTTGACTAGTGAAGTAGTGTGACCAGCCAACTTCTTGTTTCTGCCACCATAGTTTTCCTGCCATTATAGAATGTTTTAAGTCAAGCTGTGTGGGGGCCCAAATGCTGTTTCTCAGAAATATGCTCAGCCCAGCCAAGAATTCTAGGAGTTCAGATTGTCTTTAAGATGCTGGTTGATTACCTCAGGGTGCCTGTCCTCAGTGGGGAATGGCTCCTAGTTTTTGTTACAAAAGACCTAGGCCATGGGCAAGCCTACACCCACCCTGAAGGCTTGTGAAGACTTGCAGTTTTAGGAGTGTCTCTAGGATTAAAGGAAATATTTTATATCAGCTCTGTACATGATAATAGATGTCTTCTGCCAGTACCCCTGCTTTTGGAAAGCTATTTAAGAGGATGCTTGAATAAACCATGGTCTCTGAAGGGATCAGCAGCTATAGCAGCCGAACACATACTTGCCTGACCTTGTCTTGGTCACTAAGAGGTCAGATGCCTGCCCCTTTCGGCAACCATGACAGTAACACGTGCTTGCCCTGACCTTGCCTTGGTCACTAGGAGGCCAGATGCCTGCCTCGTGGCAAGGAACCAATCAGAAGTGAGCTGGTGGCGCTATGCTTTACGGCTCTGGGTGTGCTTTTGGGACAAGTGCACAGCAATGACATGCAGAGCATAGCAACCACCCTGGGAGGGCCTATGGGCCATAACAAGCATTTGACCAATCAATACAGGACAAACCCTCCAAGCCTGGAGGCACACCAATCCTGAGCCTGTGCATACCCCTAGACACTCCCCTTACGCTGCCCTATAAGATCTCTATGCAGACTCTTTGAGCCATCTTTCCTAGCCATCTGCCATGGTGGGTGGCTTGAAAGACCTGAGCTAACATGGGGTTAGCTCAATAAACAACTACAATAAAGCCTCGTGCAGTTTGCATCAAGCTTTTGACTCCGCCTGGTGATTGGGGTGACTGCTGTCCTGGGCTGAGATCCTGGAGGCCTGAGCTTCTGGGGGTCTTTCAGTCTCCAGTATTGACTGAGGGCCCTCCTAAGGGCCTTCTCATCCTTAACACAGATGGGTAGCTAGGCTTTCCCTCATCCATACTCCATCACTCAGGGTCAGACTGGGGCTCTTCTGGCTGGTTCTGATCACAGCCCCAAAGACATCAGTCTGGAATAGATGGCCCCTGAAGCATAGGACTGATACAGGCTGGACTGTGGCAAAGCTGTGAGCACAAACTGACTCTTTCTTTTGAACTGATTTTATCATATTACTTTAACAAAACAACAGACTCATATATCTGACCACTGCATGTCATGCTTGCTCTGCACCAATGGAATGGGATTAGCTGCACATAGCATCATTTGGAGCTCATGGGTGCTTTGGTAGGCAGCTACTATGGTTTAGGGCATGCTTCTTACCCAAGTGCCAGGGATACAGAAGTATGAGTTCTCATTAGATATGCTTGGGATTTCTCTTTTGTCTTTAAGAATAGAAATTTTACATAGGCAGAGACTTACCTACATTGAGTAGAATGACACTGATTTTTGCCTTTGTGGGGTGGGGAATGCTTTCACTATGTATTTTCTAGGGTTACTATAACAAAGTACCATTGACTGTAGATTAAAGCACACTGGCATATTTTTGACAGTGCTGTAGGCTGGGAGTGCAAGGGCAAGGTGAGGCAGGTTTGGTGCCTTCTGAAGCTTGTTGCCTTCACTTCTAGTTAGCTGTCGTCTCTGTCTGCTTTCTCCAGATCTCCCTATTGGATATTGGCATCCTAATTTATTCTCCTTATAAAAACAACAGTTACAACAATTACACTGGATATGGTCTATGGCATTTATTCTATTTTAACTGAATTGCTGAATTAAAGCTCTGTTTCCAGAAACAATAACAGTACAAGGTGGTGATTCAACATATAAATATGGGGCAGAAGGAATACAATTTGACCCTCAGCACTTTCTGCAATTTGTCTTGTTTTAAGGTTTCTTCAAACAATTGATATTAAACCAAATAACAATTATGTAAGCTTCATGCAAGGCTGATGATAGTGTTTATATTTTTTAGGAATCTCAAAACAAAAGGATCAGTTTCCCTTTCAATGAATTTAATGAACAGAATACAGGGAGGGCAATAATCATATATAATATGACTACTATCCTGCCCCAATCTGCTCTGTCATTTCAATTACACCATGGCATATTACATCTACAGATCCTAAGGGTAATTTTAATCACTATTTCACAAGATTACTTAAAATTTAGAACAAACATTTTGCAAGTAGCATGGAATCAAGATACTAGTTGATGATACATGCTTCAACATACTGCCCGAGAGTATGCAGCAACCTGTCTGAGTGATATTTTAACTTCATAAGACCATTCATTAAAAGAAGGTAGCATCTCTTTGAAGTCACTCTGAAAAACACTTAACTCTATCGTCATCTATGTCTGTGATTATTAGCATATCAATGAATGCATGACACACTTATGCTTATGTTTGAGTGCCCTTCTCATGGACTGCTTTAACTCTGATCATTTATTTATTGCATTCATTAAACTTCATTATTTTTTCACATTTGTTCATTTACTTGTGGGGGCAAAAGATGGTATGCCACAACATGCATGTAGAAGTCAGAAAATAACTTCAAATCATGTTTCTCCTTCCACCACGTAAGTTTCAGGTATTGAATTCAGGTTGTCAGGCTTGGTGGCAAGCACCTCACTCCCAGAGCTATCTTCTGGGCCCAGCATACTGCATTTTAATTGCAGATTTACTCATCTGCTTTCCTACTGAGTTATATCCCATGAAGAACAGAATGATATCTGTGAGCAGCTCCAGCTCCTGGATGAGGATCTCCATAGAAACAAATTGTGCTTTCAGATGTCTGACTGCTTCTCAGAGTGTGTCTGTCTGCTTTTCATACTAAGAAACAATGACCTCTCTTCTGTCTGCTGTCCCCAAATACTTCATAGCCTCAATCCATGCATACTTCCACTGCCCTTACACTGTAACCACACACTTTGTGGGACTGATAATGGATTTTCTGTTCTTTTCACCCCAAAGAGTTTAAACACAGACAAATCTAGTTGTGACTAGTTTATTTTTCTTCTTTTCATATCCCTAGGGTTGTCCTGTGAGTCTGATAGAGTGTATGGCCCTTGTGCTTCACTGATTTCAGCAAGCCTCCCAGATAATTTGAAGTTGTTAAAATGTCTGTCTTCTGATTTATTGCCCTGAAAGCCTCTGTCAGATTAGAGCAATTAGCTGGTAATTAGGACTCTGAATGGGAAAATTAATTGGGGAGAGGGCTATAATCATCATCCTCCCTTCTGTAAACTAATGCACATCAAGGGAATGTCTGAACTGTCTGTTGGTGAAAGAAAAAAAGCAGCCAGTAGCCATCTTGAGACAGAACTCTTCATTTCTTAGGAACCCAAGGTATATTGTTATCAGAGAGACAAAATCAATTCCTTAAATGTGACTAGGACAGTATATGCTAGCCTCCTTTCTTTACTTTGAATTTAATCAAGTTTAAAACCTAAAGCATAAATCAAATATAAAAGTGTGAAGTAGGAGAATTAGAAACTACAGAGATCTGTGACCTGTGGTAACTTATTAGAAACCTAGAGCATGTTGTTATCAGAGAGACAAGGAGAGGCAAGGCAAGCATTTAACTGTATTTCTTTAGAGTACACTTTTCTTGTAATTTTGTTTTGTGCTGGCCACACTAAGAAAAAGGCTATGTGCTTCAGTTCTGGAAATATCAGCCACCCTGCCCAAGCTATTTTGGGATACTGCCTTACTTTTCTTTGCTCAGGATGCTTTCTGACATGAGGAGGTCTGATCCCATTATTGGTGTCTGTGCAGTTTAACTGTAAGCATTTTTCTAGCTATTTATTATGAGGCTCTCTTCTTCCTCCCTACAGGAGGACTTGTATCTAATTTTATTTTTGCCCCACATATATTTACTACTGGGTTTGCAGTCACCACAAAGCACATATCTCTGTGGTTTCTAACTTTCTTACTTCATATTGTGTTATATTTGGTCATGTGCAGAATGTGTACAATTTTAGTTACAACAAAAACTAAGTGTCTGGAATATAGTTATTTTCCTTAAGAAATCACTTCTCTTCCTTGAATCTTTCCATTTTTGCCATTCCTTTCCGAATGTGCAATCATGAAACACACTGAAGTTCTCTACCTCATAGGTCATTGTGGTGGTTTGCACGAACAACATCCTTTATAGACTTAAGTTTCTGAACACTTGGTCTCTAGTTGTTGACACTGTTTGGGGAAATTGTGGGACCTTCAGGTTGTATATTTATCATTCATTTTCAACACCATCATTGTCAGCTTCAAGTAAAGATCAGTATTCACTGAAACTCACATGGAAAAGGTCTCTAGTATTTGAAATTTGAGCTAAGGAAATTAGATGACTATCTCTCATTAGGAGATGCCATTCCAGAAGCAAAGATCTCTGAATAACAATGTCATGTGTTTAAGAACAAAAACTAGGATAATACTGACATTCCCTAGAAAACAAGTATATTAATTGTATTATTTAGCAAACGTGAAAAATGAAGCAAAACTAATTATTTTTGTGCAATATAAGAAAATACAGCATTAAATGAAACAATCTTAGTAAGCAAGTTTATCCAGAAAATGACATTCATCAAAAAAAATCTTAAAAATTTTATACAATTAATAATTTTGCTAGAATAAGAGGAGAACAAAACAATTGAGGAGTATGGCATCAAGCTTAGAAATTTTTCTGAAGTGTAAAGATTTTCCTATTGTCAAATGAAATTCTCCCATGTGAAGTCCAGCCCTGATCCCTGAACCATACTTAACTATCAATTCAGATTGTTAAAACAACAGGAAAAAATAAAACAAGAGATTTGGGGTAGAAAATGACAACTCTTCAACTCAGGTTGACAGCTGATGGGTAGACTGCATATGAGATTTATACCTTGGAAGTTTACAGAGAAGAAAAAGTAAAAAGCTAAATAACATGAAATCTCATTACAAGTGATGAGCTAATATCCAGGACAATTTTTGTGAAGGGAAAATAGTTCCAAGAACATATATATAAATCACAAGTATATGGACTCAATAAGTTATATTTGAAAATATATATGTGACAGATGCATATATACATACAATAACAAATGATGGGAAAAGAGGCCATGAATTTGAAGGATATTAGGGAGGGACAAATGGGACAATTTGAAGGTAGGAAAGGGAATGTTGTAATAAAATTATGATTTCAAAAATAAACAAACAAATAATCACTGAAATGGATTACTGATCTTTGTCCTGAAAAAAAAAAACTGTCATTGTTAGAGTCCTAACAGAAACCAGCCTCTTGGGGCTGCATAGGAGGCTCATTGGGTAAAAGCACTTGCTTTGCAAGCATGATGACCTGAATTCAAATCCCTTTCAACTGGAAAAGTCAGGCATGGATGTACATGCCTATAACCTCAGAAGGTAGCGGCAGAGTCAGGGATTCCCAAGAACCCCCTGCCACCCCAGTTACTCAAATAGTGTTTTCTGTTCAATGAAAGACCCTGTCTTGAGAAAATATAGAAGAGAGTTATGGGGAAGACATCAGCATCTTGCTTGTTCTGGCTTCCACATGTATGTGCACACTTGTGCATAGTTATGTGCATGTAAGCATTCACACACACACACACACACACACACACACACACACACACACACACACACACACACACACCCCAAACTGTTATTATCTACAAAATACAAAATAAACATTATAGGATCCACGTTTTTTTTTAAATACTGTTTATTACTTTTTAAGTCAACTACCCTTCTATATAAATCCTAGAATGCACATACAACTGTGATTTCTAGATTTACTTTAAAAACACCCCAAAATGAATTCAGCCCCATAGCAGAGCTTTTAATGCCGCATGCAGCAGGAGTCTGGTGTAAGCCCTGTCTGTTTATCTTCACTTCCTATTGCAGCCCACACTCAGACTCACATACCATCCACTCGCCTGGCTTTAGACATGTGACAACATTTGCAAAGCTATGAATAGCATTGTTTTGTGATTCATTGCCTTTGTTGTTTTTATTATCATACCCATCAGTTAGCAATGCTTAGTAGTGGATCTCTTATCCACTACACTAAGTTTGTGTCTCTGTTGTGGTGTATAGAGATATATAAGAGATAGGTTAATGATTTCAGAAGAATTAGCATATGCCTCAGTGTCACACAAGTGGTTAGTTATATCCCTTGCAGAGAGTGAAAGGGAGTTCTTATTATAGGCACCCAATCATTTTTCTGACTCATTTTCCCCTTGCTTCTTGTTTTTGCTCCATTCTCCGGCTTCTTCCTTCTTCTGGTCCCCTTCTCTTTTTCCCTCCCCCTTTCTTGTCTTATCTTTCATTCCTCCTTTACAATGCCTATATTTCCTCCTTTCCCCTGTCCTCTACCACCATTTCTATTTCCTACTAACAACAACTAAGCATGTGTGCTCTCTTCATATCCTTAGTCATTGCCTCCTCTGCTCATTATGAGACACTGATTTGGAGCCACTGAGTTACAAACTCAGCTACCAAGTCTTGGTCCCAGTCAGAAATGACAGATAAATAGCTACAAAGTGCAAAGAGATCACATCAAATAAGCACCTGTGGGTTGTTTCGCTGGTGCCCAGCAGAGTTTTTCTATATTTTATAGCTGTTCAAAGCCAGGAATTTCTATTCTGTTCCTCATCTTTTAGTCCATGGAACTTTAAACAGAAAGAACTCAATAAACAAAACATAAAACAAACTCACCTATGCTTGCTTGTCTATTCTAACATCTTTTATTAAGGTGTTTTATTAATCCAGTACAACTATCAAGATGAAGAGCTGTCTAACCCACAGTAGTATGCATTGAAGATATATGAATTTATTATAAAAATATACTAAAAGAGGAATTTATGCTATGTTTATAATCTTACAAAGCATTTCCAACATTTGATACTATGAAGATAGTTATGGATTAAAAAGAAAATATCTACCAGAGACTCAAAAGACTTGCTCCTCATCTGGTGGCATTATTTTGAAGACTAGGGAAAGGGAGGCTGCCTTAGCTCTGCTGTATTCACACAGCCATCTTTTCTACCTCACCAAAGGCCCAAAGCTATCAAACAAGTTGACTATAGATTGAAACTGTGAGCCAAAATGTATCTTAATTTCTTTGAAGTTATTTTTCTAGGTGCTTAACACAATGTTAAAGTCGTAATAAAAATAGTGATTTCATTTATATATAAAAGTTACCTAAAAATCTGCAAGATGTGAAAGCATTTAAAATTAAAGTTATATTACTTTTCTTTTGGTTTTTGAGACAGGGTTTCACTGTAGCTTTGGAGCCTGCCCTGGAACTTGATATACAGACAAGGCTGGCTTTGGACTCACAGAGATCCACCTGTCTCTGTCTCCTAAGTTCTGGGACTAAAGGTGTGTGTCACTACTGCCAAGCTACTTTTTTTTTAATTGTACATTGTGATACAGCAGAGCCTCTAGGGGCACATGTTAGCTCATATACAATAATATGTACAGTTAAATCTATGTCACTTAATCAGGTACAGAGTATCAGTAATTGAAGATCTGAAGTTAAGCAGCCTCCATGTATTCTTCACCACCACTCCTATGCTGCTAGAGAAGGTATGGGTAATAGGCAAAAATATGAAAAATATGACTGCACTTTAGTTAGCCTTCAATCAAGAGGCTGGCCAGAGTTTGCCCAAGGCTGCTTTATTTTATTGCTCCTAGTGTTTTCACTTAATAAAAGTCATATAGTATTTTGCATTTTTTAAATAAAAAATGATGAACATGTAAAACCTTCGCATATTTATTGAATGCAGTATGATAGTTCAATATATGCATATAAAATTCACTGATTAAATCAGGGTAGCTAGTATTAGGTCTCTGAATTGTTACTGGTGGCCAAACTATGAGGGTAGAACAGGTAGAACTCCATACAGTGAGTTCAGTGAAAAAAGAGGAAAACATAAAAAAGAAACTTATTTCTCTTAAAACCTTTATCATTTTAGAATTATGCATTTCATTTTACTTAGCTCATAACTAAGATTTCCAGGGTAGCAGTGGGTGGAAAAGGAAACCTTGTGAGTCTGTGGGGTTTGTTTGCTCCCTTCCCACAGACTTTTGTCCCTGAGGAATGCCACCAAGACAGAAAGCATGCCACCAGAAATAGAGAGTGAAAACAGCCATGGCAGCTTAGATAGCAGCAAATAGCTTCATGAAAATATAGAAGAAGCTGACTACAGAGGTAAATCCACCAGGATGCTCACTCAGCAATGTAGGCCAAGCAGGAATTACTTCTTAGGATGCATACACAGTCACTCTAGGCAATGTGAGCTGATAAAGTTCATGTAATACAGGGCAATAAATTTGTTCACATTTCATGTGTGATGAACAGATAGCCCATAAAATTGGATTTTTCTATATACACAAATCATTGAAAATCATTTTTGTAAACACAGAAATAGTTTTACAATCCTTCATCAACATGTGAGTGCAAATGTCTCTTTAGCACACTTATTACATTCCCTTTGGCATAAGGTTGCTAGACCATATGATAGAATTACTTTCAGTGTTTTGAGAAACCTCCATACCAATTTCCAGTCCCTGCACTAATTTACTTTTTTTAACCAAGAGGTCCCAAAGACCCCCTTTATCCACCTCCTTGTATCATTTGTTAGCTTTTGGTCATAACATTATATTTTTCTTAAAATATTACTACACTGAGGGAAAAAAGGCATCTGATACACTTTAGCTTAAATAGCTTTCATATAGATATTGAATTCAAGTACAAAGCCTTATTAAAAATTTCCAAAGGGTATACTGATATTTACTGGTGACTAAAACTAATTATAATTCCTAGCTAAGTAACCATACTATTTTTAGAAATAGGAAAATATAGTTATACTAAGTGGTGAATTCTTTAAATATGCAGCTTTAAATTAAATATTTTGCTATATAAAATATATTCTCAAAACTCATTTTAACTTTATTCTCATTCCTAAGTGAAAGCCTAAGATTATTTTGGAAGTAAATGTCTTCCTTATTCTTCCAAATCTTTTCTTCTTCAGTGATCAACTCCTAATTGGCCTTGAGTTTTCTTTGCCCTGGAGTTTAGCATGCATGTCAGTGTTCGTGTGCTGCACTTTGCTCCTGTGAACTCAACAATCAGTAATGAGCTTAGCTGTTGTGCCTTACCATCCCATATTCTCTACTGGTGCCCAATCTATACTTCAGAATGTTAGTATACCAGAATCATGAAAAAGTTTATTATAGGGATAGGATGATATGTTGATGGACCTTAATCTTAAATGATTGGTGTCATTAGAAAAAGAGATTGATACAGATTCACTCAGTGAAGGAAGACCATGTAATGAAGACCATGGAGAAGTCAGCCATTTGAAAGTCAAGGAGTAAGGCCTCAGAGGAGATTGCTAACACTTTATACTTTCAGCCTACAAAATCCTGATATAATGCATTTCTGCTGTGCAAGTCACTTACCACAAGTGTTTCAGATTAGTACTTCCTTCTTCCCATTCTCCTACTCCAAGAGTATTGAAGATTTTGATGCACTTTCTTGGTCTAGCTTTACCAATGTCTCATCCTTAAGTCTTCCTAAACCTTATTCTCACAGGAACTGGAAGATCCCTCTCCTCTCAATGATGCATAGTTTGTACTTAGAATTGTGAAAATTAGATGTCATTCCCAGCTCTGCTAATTTCGAACCCAGTGGCTTCTGGGAAATAGCTTCCTCCCAAGCCTTAGACTTTTCATATATACAGTTAGAATAAGTTTTTATATCTTATAACATGAAGCAGAATATTGTAAGCAGTTTCTTGTTGTTCATATGTAAGTCAACCAAATATATTTTTCTTAATTTACAACTTACTCCCTATCAATTTTTGTGTCAATGTTTCTAGTTCTATTTATTCTTCTATTGTAAATTACTGCAATGGTAGTCTCATAGTCAGCCCTTGTCCTACAGGTTCTCAATGATTATTTGGCAGATGAGAAACCATGAAATGACCAATGCATTTGCCACATGGAACGTCCTCCTCCTTGAACTCATTTAGGGATTTTAATTATACCATTCAGCAAGTCAGGTTCCCTTCTAGACAATAGCCACTGAACGTAAATGGTGGGGCTGGGAAATGGGAATGAACTACATTGATAGCTAACTGAAAAAAAAAAAACTAGTATTGGTATTTGATTAATCAGGAGAAAATACATTACATTCACAGGCAACCCAGCATTTATTCCACTTCTGCTGTTCAGTGTCATATACTGGTTTTAAAAATAGAGAAGGTGGATACTAATATTTAAGGTGCTAGTAAAGCAGAGATAGGAAATGCAGAAAGCAATTAAGAGAGCAGGAATGGAGTTTAACCAAAACAAAAGGTACAGGGAAAAGCCATAAGGAAACCTCCTCCTTTGAAACTTAACTAAGAAATATGAGAGTTAAGAGGATGGCAACCTGCATGGCTAAACAATTTTGCACTCAACATCCATGGGTTAGTGAGCCAAATTCTGGTACGAAGGATGGGCTACCTCCATATGATTTTTTGGTCAGGGAGGCCTCTAAAGGCTTTCAAAACAATATAGGTTGCTGCCATTCCTTTTGGCAACACCCACCAGAACAAGTTAATAAGATCTTATTCCTGGAGACACAATACATTTATGGTGCAAGATACAGAGAAATCAAGCTTGAACAGAATTGGGAGTATCTCCCCTACTGGGAAATGGAAAGTACAATGTAGGCTGCTGGGGGAGTAAGACATTATTGGTCTTACCAGTTGAGAGCCCTACAAACTAATATACCAACATGCCAGGCAAGATGAGTGCACTGTTGTAATCATGGCATAACTGTTATGGGGTCAATCTAGAGATCTCTGTGAGACCTGATAAAACAAGAGAATCCATATCGGCTACTGAAAATCCAGTTAAGAACCCAGGGCCTAGGATGTCTTAAGCCCTATTATAATTAACTACTGTTGTTCAGCAAAACTGACACTGTTCCAACTTGCCTTAAAAATACATTTATACTTATAGACAAATGTTACTCTAGATCTTAATTAGATAAAATTCTCTTCATAGTGAAAGGTAGCAAATACAGAGCTGCATGACTGTTCAAGTTGGTGATAATTGAATGTTTGGCCCTCAACAAGACATTGATATTAGCCCAGGGAACAACACGGAAGAAGAGATAGTTTGGTGGTTTAAATGAGAATTCTTCCCCCATGGGCTTGTATATTTGAATACTCAGCCCCCATTTAGTGTAACGGTTTGGGAAAGATTAGGAGATGTGGCCTATTTAGAGAAGGTATGTCACTGAAACTCTATTTGAGGTTTTAAAAGCCTATAGCATCCCCTCCTGATTAGCTTTCTCTTTGCCTGGTTCTTATGGGTCAATATGTAACCTTTTAGCTAGAGTTCCAGGGACACGTCTGCCTGCCTACTGCAATGCTCCCTGCTGTGATAGCATAAACTCTAACTCTGAACTGTAGGCTTCCAATATACACTTTCTTTTAAATGTTTGTCTTGGCTGTGGTATCTTATAACACCACAAAAGTAATTAATATAGGTATGAAGTATGTAAAAACTGAAAGATAGAAGAGTTGTGAGGCACTATTATGTGGGCAATACATAGACATTACATTCATGATTTCACAACAGTAGCAGCTGTCAGTAACAAGGGCCTGAACAAGATTTGGCTTGTCAATCATAGATTGCAGAGAGAATAATGTGGCTCTGTATCTCCCTATTCAACTATGAACTACTCGCAGATTATAGAGGATGTGCAGGCATGCTATTCAATTGGAAAGCCACTTAAAGCAAACCATGCTTCAATAAATAGTAGCAAACCCATGGTTCTGAAGATAGCCATAGCTAAAATGAATACACCATGAAACAAAATATGAATGTGGAAAGGAGATTTGAGTTAATAATGGAGGTATACACATAAAAGAGGGTGAAAAGAATCATAATTGATTGTATGTATACATGAAGTTAATAAAAGAACACGAATGAAAACATGCCAGTAAACAAAACAAACAATAAACAAACCAAAAATAAAAACAAAACTATTTTTGAAAACTAGGAGCCTTCAAAAGTTATTATTCTCTTCATCATCTTGAAGTTGTTTCAAAAATAGCAATATTTTTATTCAAATAGAACTATAAGAAAAAGAGGACAAGAAAGAGCCATGATGATTGTAAGTAAATGGTAAAGTACTTAAATCATGAAAATACTTTTTAAGAGAATTTGCCGCCCTTGGTAAAACTATGGTCTGAAATACTTTTCTTTTTATCTCTTCTCAGTGCTTTCAAATGACCCCACCCATATTTATTTTTAAGGAACTGTTTATAAAAATGAAGGAAAAAAAAAACCACGTTTTTCTATTGAAGAACAACAAACAAATCCCAATCTTAACATATTTTCCACAGTTCCTCCTGGAATGATAATGAGAATAAAAACACATAAAGAACATGCAATGACAACTTAATTCCACACAGACACTTGGCTCTTATAGAAATCTAAGCAACAAGGGGCTTCATAAAAATTCTGGAAAAATTTGCTAGTTTTAATCTCGAGGAACTAATTTAGCTAATTTAGCTCCATTGACACATGAACACAAAATTTATTAACACTATAGTTTCTATGTAAATTGGTACCTACAATAATAAGTGAGGAAAAAACTGAGTTTGATTACATCTATTCCATATTTCACATGTCTAACTGTTCTTTTTTAGATACACACACACACACATACGGGGGGAGGAGGGGAAGGGAGGAATTGATTGCCTTGTGAATAGGCTAGTATAGTTGTAGGGGATGTTGTAGCCATGCCTGCTTAGGGGCTGGCTACAGGTGTGCCTGACCACACCTGCAAGGGTGTGGTCAGGGTGAGGTAGGGAGGTGGAAGAGTGAGGGATGCTCACTCAGAGGCCCTGCTTTCGCTTTCATCTTCGGCTTGCTGTACTTATTTGCTCTCTGGCTGGATAGGTCGCTCTGTAAGTAAAGCTTTTCCCTATTAAATTCCCTTGTATTTAAACAAACAAACAAACAAACAAACAAAAAAAAAACGAGGTCGTGGTCAAGCACACCTGTAGCCAGCCCCTAAGCAGGCGTGGCTACAGCATCCCCTATGTATAGTTTTTAAATTGTGTACATCTTGTGAATTACAACTTTATTTTACTTTGTTTTTTTGAGATGAGGTTTTGCTGTGTAGCCCTGGCTGTTCTGAAATTCTATCTGTAAACCAGGTTGGCCTTGTATTAAGATCCACCTGCTCCTGCCTCCCAAGTGCTGTGATTAAAGACTTAACTCACCACCATCCAGCTGTGAATTAAAATTTTAAATGTTGTGTGGGAATGTAGATTCTTTTTGTCTAAAGGAAGAATATGCTTTATGTGTGCCTTTGTAATTTACTGAAATATGGGACTAGATAGAAAAAAACGTGTGTGCATGGTTTAGGACTATGGTTTATAGGAGACAGAAAGAAAGTATCATGGACTATGGTGTGATAATTACAAAATAATGAACCAACTTCCCTTTTAATCTTTGTTTTTTTGTTTTTTAAGACAGGGTTTCTCTGTATTGTTTTGGAGCCTGTCTTTGAACTTGCTCTGTAGACTAGGCTGGCCTCAAACTCACAGAGATCATCCTGCCTCTGTCTCCTGAGTGCTGGGATTAAAGGCCCATGCCACCAACTCCCAGTGCCAACTTCCATTTAAAAGTATGTTTTCTAAAACTATATTCAGTATTCTATTAGAGAGGATCCCAATAGAACATGAGTTACAGACATTGAAGTGACGTGAAGGGACAATTGTCTTGAACAAACATAGTACAAATAAAATAACTATTAGATATACACTATCAATTTGTGTGGCTTTTAGTGAAACTTGAAAGTATGGAATTGGTCTGCACCTATTCAAATCACGATCATCTGACTTTTTGTTTGAGTCCATTTATGGAAGGAAGACTGGAGAGAATTATTACTGTCTGATCATTGTCATTGCAAATTCATGATGTTTTCTCTGATACCCTTTTGTATTTCAAGCCTGAAATTGTATAGTATCTAGAAGCCCAAAGGATAGAGTAAGTCACATCAATGCATTCTTATGACAGTGATGTGATGTCTCAGAGGCTTTGCTCTCTCCTTAGCAGAGTCTGTAGCTCTTCTCCTGATAAGTAAACAGTACCTTCAAGCATAGAAAGCAGCTGCACTGCTGGGGGATTCTTGCCATAAAAGATATAGCTGTATAGTCTGGTGCTAGGAAAAAGATTTAAACCAGAAAAACATGGCTTTATGTCAACTTGAATGATGTATGCCACTTACACAAACACAGGGCAGTCACCTGTTGTAGGAAATTTAATAAATAGGTTCTATTCTATGATAATCACTGTTTTTTGTTTGTTTGTTTGCTGTCTGGATCTAAGCATGTTGATTTTACTGCAACTAGAAGATCACTTTCCATACTCTTTTCTCTGTGAAGTGTTCTTAGGATAATTCTAAGTATTCTTAGGATGACTACCAGAAGTGAAAAGAAAAAAGTCAGTGAGAAGGCAGTGACATAATCAAGCATGAGGAGATAAACTTCTATAACAATGTTTTTAAAAATAACTGAAAGGGAGTTGATGCCTAATAGCGGTCTTCAGCATGGCCCACAGGCATGGTTTCATAGAAATTGCAGTGGGGTCAATATGGTGGCATACAGAAGGCTGTACATAGACTTTATTAGTCTGAAGCCTATTGCAGGCAAGCAGATGGCCTTCCAGACAAACTTGATATTAAAGTAACATTTTCCTTCATACTTTAGAGCTCTTAGGACCAAAAAAAGCACCATGTATTGATTATTCATTTTTTCTTCCCATAAGACTGCTATCCCCGAAGGGGGATGGGATAGGGAGTTAGTGGGGGGACAGGGGAGGAGGAAAGGGAGAGGGAAACACGCTTGTTTCTAATTTAAATCTAAAAAAATCTGAAAAAAGAGACTGCTATCCCCTAGGTGAGTTAATTGGTTTCAAAGCAAATCATCATCAGATCATTCATATTTGAACTATTTCAGCATCTCAAAAACTATTAAGAAATAGAAAATATAATAATTTGTATCTGTTCCATCAGCTTAACATCTAACTGTGACATATATGTATAATAACACATTCATCAAATAACAGCCATAACAACAAAAATATACCAAACCAAAAGGGAGTTAGCCTTCTGCTGTTTGTTTTAATCTGAACAATGGTCCTTAGCTATCCAAAGACAGCAACTGACACCCTTATTTATCTTGACCATAATAGAAAAACAGGTTCCATCTAAAAATAAGTATCTACTTTCAAACTCTAATCAGATCAATACATGGTCTCTGTGTTCTGAATGTCTGTGTTGTTGATTATCAGATAAGATGAAGTAGATGGCATAGCAACTTGACCAGATCCAGCTTGGCTGCATGGATGGGGTTTCCTATGCCTTCTACAGAGCTTTGGGTGATCCTTAGTAGGACATCTTGTACAACAATAGTCAAAGACAGAACATACCAAATATTCAGGAATATTGACCAATAATGAATCTTCATGAAGACTGAACTACTGCATTTTTTCTAGAAATTCTGAGACAATCCTTGGCATCTATATGAAAAAAATGTCAAAGTTGGAAGGCAGTAAGTGTCACCTAGTGAGACAGTTAGAATTTGGCTCTCAGAGACCACACACTTGAAAGCTTTCTCAAATCTCTCTCTCTTTTCAGGGGTTTTCTTTTATAATTGATGCTAAATGCACAATTCTTTTCTTCAGGCCACTGAATTCTGAACATAGCATAATGTCTGAGTGAAGTATTAGGTCTTTATCAGCAAGGAAATTTATAAAAGGTCATGTACAATCACAGGCTCCATATAGCATACAGGGGCATGCAGTACTTTGAAAACATAATATAAAGCAATCCATTCATGTCCATTCAATATTTAATATGTGTTCAATGCAGGAAGGCATAGATTTTTTCCTTTACTATGGCAGATAGTGTCTTAGGCTTTAGAAGAATTAGAATACCTTTTGTAGCTACTCAGTTTTGACACTGTAAGTTGGAAGTAGCCACAGACAAAACATAAAGGATTGTGGCTGTGTCTGGTAGAAATTTATTTACAAATCTATAGAGATGTCCAGATTTTGGACTAGGGTCATATCATGCAGATTTTTTATATAAATGGATCAGAGATGGAAACTTGGCAAGATCTGAGTGTCTATTGCAAAACTGAGTGATGTATTTATCATGTGTAACTAGAAACAGGTTAAGTTGACTGCTCAGGCAGTAAGAATGTGTGATGAGTTTTAAAGACTAATAATATGCTGCTTATTGAATAGAGAGTGGTGTATGGGTGAGGGTGGGGAACTACTACAGGGTTGGTGTGCCCTGAGTAACACTCAGGCTTCAGACACAAGGATACAGGAAAATACTGTGGCATTTCCTAAACCAGGAAATATGACAGGATGCCAATTTGGGAGAGAAAGTCAGGGATTTAATCTCAGATTTACTGTATTTTGGATGTATGCAGGGCATGGATATAGATTTTTTTGAACAGGAAATCAAATAATACGCAAGTTTGGAGGTCAGAGGAGATATCTGAGATATAATTACACATACAGAAGTGATTTGCATTTAAGTTGCAAATCTAAACCGTGGGCACAGGCGAATAAGATTAGACAAAGTCTCAAAAACCACAATATTTAAAGTTGGCATTTCCATTAATGGACCTGCATGCTCAGCTGAGCATGCCTACCTACATCAATCTGTATTCACAAGAGTGACATTTATAGTGATCTTACCTTTGACTGAAACATATCCAGTATGTCTTTTTTTGTGGGTTCTCTTGAGAAGTTACACATTAAAATAAACACATTTTAAATTTGAAATCACTTTTCTTTAATTTCTGTCTCAGGGGATACTAGCCAGAGAGGGCTGAGATCTGTTCACAGTAGAGAACAATCAGCTCTCCCAGTTGTGGCTTCAGCAGAGGACCTTGAATGCCAGAATATGTCAACTACATTTTTTTTTATCATCAGGAAGCTGTATGTCTAATAAATTATAGAAATACTTATAGTGGTTGTTGTAGGGGAAGCTGTAGCCACGCCTACTTAGGGGCTGGCTACAGGTGTGGCTGACCACGCTTGCGAGGGCGTGGTCAGGATGATGTAGAGCGAGACTTGAAGGGGACTGTGTCTCTCTTTCAGTTTCACTTTTGGGCTTGTGTACAGACCTCTGCCACGCCTGCTGGCTAGGTCACTCTGTAAGTAAGGCTTATATTTATACCCTTATATTTCTACCTGACTCCGTATTGGTAATTTCCCACTATAGGTTGTTATAAAAAAATAAACGTTTAAGTTATGAAAAGCTGTGGGTTATACTTGGAATATACTAATCGTATTTCTTTTTTGTCCCCAAAGTTGTCAGCTTCTTATAAACAGAATACATACTTCGATCATTTTTCCTATAATATCTAGTTAGTGATCTCTAGTCACTGTACATAATTGTACTGAGTTATGATTCAAAATTTTTGTTTGGGCCAGTGAGATGGCTCAATAGAAAAGGGAGTTTGCTGCCAAGACTGATCACCTGGACTTAATTCCTGGAAAGTATATGGTGGAAAAAAAGAACTTACCCCCAGTGAACATTCCACTACAAATGTGCCATTGCATACGCACTATATAAACACACAAATGTAATAAAATTTTAAGTGTATGTACAGTGACAAATGATGTGTTTAATTAGGGTTTTATTGCTGTAGAGAGACACCATGACCATGGCAACTCTGATAAAGGTAAACATTTCATGGAGCTAGCTTGTAGTTCAGAGGTTTAACCCATTATCATCATGGCAGGAGGCATGGAAACATATTGGTAGCCATGTTCCTAAAGAGGTAGTTGAAAGTTCTACATCTTGATCCACAGGCATCAGGAAGTGAACTAGCTTGAGTTTCTGAGACCTCAAAATTCACTCCCTAGTGACACACCTGCTCTAGCAAAGCCATATCAATCCCAACAAGGAGCAGGCTACACCTCCTACTAGTGCTATTTCATATAGGCTGATGGTGCCTATTTTCATTCAAACTACTACATTCTCTACCTGGCCTCCTTAGGTTTATAGCCATGCCATAATGCATGCAATCCAACTTCCAAATTCCCCATACCCTATAACAGTCCCAAACTTATTTAAAAGTTCAAAGTTTCTTCTGAGACTCATGTAATCTTTTTTAAAAAAAAAAAACAAAAATAAAAACATTTTTAATGATTCTTTATGGTTTTCACATTATGTGTTCCAATCCCACTCATCTCCCTGTGCCCTCATATCTGCCCTCTGCCCTTACAACCTCCCTGAAAAACAAAACAAAATTTACAAGCACAACTAGATCAAACCAAAATAAACAAAACTCTCATTGTGGAATGTAGTGAGAGATCCACCCCGCCTGTATCTGTTACACTGACCTAACAGGTATGGGCGGGGTGGATATCTCACCACAATGGAAGCTGTAGTGTGGCCCAGCAAGTCACACAGTGCACCCTTTATTCCATAATTCTTTACTTGTAAGTGTTCATTGCTTTGAGTCATTCATCTGGTTCAAGGCCTCTGGTTTTTTCTGTACTATTGATAATGGGCCCTCCAGGGGACTCCTCTTGGATATCCTGTTGTTATCCTGTGTTATGGAGATCCTATAATTTTGGATGCGTATGTTTGCCACCTTCACATGCTCCTGAACTTCACAGATGTGATTAATATTGGGTGGGATAATTCATCTCTGTTTTGGACCTGGGTGGTAGCTGGGTTGGTCAGCCTGTCAGCTTTCCTCTTTGTCATCACCACTCAGGAAAACTCTCCAGTACTGTCCTGGGTAGCTCACCCAATACAGCAGGCAGCAAGGAGTGGGACCAGTTCTACTCTCTAGCTGTACCCATACCACCAGGGCCAGCTCTGCTTTTCTGACCAGACAAGCTATAAGGTCTACTTTCCTTATTACTCTATGGGATTTACAAGGATTGGGGATATGGGCTTAGCTGTCCTTATCACATCCTCAGGGAAAGCTCACCTGTGTCCCTGCCGACAGGATCATCTCTACTGCACTGCACAGGTGAGGTATATGGCCTGCTTTCCACTGCCCTGCAGCCTGTGAGGGGCAGAATTAGCTCTTCCACTCTTATGCCTTTGAGTCCATCTCTCCTGCCTGCTATAGGCAAGCTGCAAAGGGGGCGTCTTTCCCTTGCCCATGCCACTATATGGCAGGTGAGGGAGGTGGGGTCAGCTCCCCCATTCTTATGTCCCCAGTGCCTGATCACCTGTACCCATGCCAAAAGGTCAGCTTTATTGTGCTGCCTGAGTGAGGTACAGGGCTCACTCCCCTGTGTTCATGCAGTCTCTTAACTGTAATCCTCTATAAAGTCGAAGTGAAAAAGCAGATCACATACTTCCAACATATAATTCCATAGGAGATATATATTACAATACCAAAAGATGGCACAATGAGAAAATACTGGACCAAACAAGACCAATAAACAGCTGGACAAACTCCAAACTCTGAATCTCCTATTTTTGTGTGAAAGTACTCTTTAAATATCCAGCTCTTTGAGCTTTGTTGACTACAACATATTTCTTTCTCTTGGGCTAGTTCCACTCTTGCTGGCAGCTCTCCTGGGCAAGTATCCCACAGCCCTAACATATCCAACATTTTTGCATCTCTAAGACAATAGGTTTCACATTCATAGTTTCACACAATGACCTTCCTAGAACTCCATGAAGGAACATCCCTGCCATATTCCTGTCCCCAGTGGCTTTCCTGAGGCATGGAGGGAGATTCCATAATCCCTTTCTTCTATTATTGACTCTTAACCCAGAACAACATGACTGAAGCTGCCAAAATCTGCTGCATGTTGGGCTAGAACATAGTGCCCTTGTTCAATTATGTCTTTACCAGCTTTCTGTTTTTGATGGTTTCCTTCACTACCTAAGCTTGTTTGTGCTGAAACATGACCAGGCTAGCCTTGAACTCAGAGGTCTACCAGATTCTGCCTCCAGAGTGCTGGATTAAAGGTGTGTGCCACCACAGTTGGTCCTAAGCTTTTCTTTGATTCCTTTTCACAAGTTGGAAACTTATCTGGGTGGAATCTTTGCCCAAAGTCATCACTCTCTTTATTCCATTTAACATCATGATTTTCTTTAATCTGGTTATTTCCTTGAACAGAGCACTTAGCTCCATTCTACTTCTTGGTGCCCCTTTTCTCCTCAAATTGTACACTTTGTACCTTTCTTTTCTCAACTTGCTCCTTTTCATTATAGATATTTAAAAGAGTGAACATTAGTAACCACATGACAGAGTTCACCCTAGGCTGTTTTGAAATTTCCTCTGCCAATGCAGTTAATCCAAAACTCTTCACTTTAGCTTCAGGCAGACTATAGGCAATGACAAAATCAGCCACATTCTTAACCAAAGTACCTCAAGAATAGACTTTAGGCCACATACTAACCTTCTTTTCCCCTGAAATCTCTTGAGCCAAGCCATCAAAGTTCTAATAATCCTCAGTACCACTATCTTTCATGTTCCTACTAGGATGGCCCATTAAGCCCTGATTAAAGTATTCAACTGTTTTTCTAACCCACATCCTAAAATCCAAATTCCTCCAAACAAAAGCATGCTCAGGCTTATCACCCCAATACCCTAGTACCTGGTACCAACTTCTGTTTTGGTTAAGGGTCTATTACAGTGAAGAGATACCATGACCATGTCAACTCTGATAAAGGCAAACATTTACTTGAGGCTGACTTATAGTTCAGAGGTTTAATCCATTATCATCAAGGCAGGAAGCATGGTAGTACACAGGCAGACATGGCACTGGAAAGATAGCTGAAAGTTTTACATCTGGATCCACAGGTATCAGGAAGTGAACTGCCTTGAGTTACTGAGTCCTCAAAGTTTACTCCTTGGTAATACACCTCCTCCAACAAATCCATACCAACTCCAACAAGGAGTAAGCCACACACCTCCTAATAGTGACACCCTATGTGCCTATGGTGGCCATTTTTTTTAAAATTTATTTATTAGTTCTATTTAGGGAACAAGCTTGTTTCACATGTAAGTCCCTT